>NC_037544.1:8220242-8224522 GCF_001531365.2 Cynara cardunculus var. scolymus
AAATGCTATTTCTGAGTCTGGGCCTGCTGGTGAATGTATGTTGGAAGAAGATTCCCCCATCTTGGGCCCTTGGAATAAATTCACTGATGTTGGGCTTGAGATAAATGTAATTTCTGATTCTGGGCCTGCAAACTCCCTATATTCCCCCTTCCTTGGTTGGGCCTAAACCTAAGATATCTAAGACCCAAGAGGAATTCATCCCTGAATCTGCCCCTATTATCTGCAACCACGAGGAAGGATGTGATGAGATCGATGCTGGCTCAGGGCAGGTTGAAGAAGAACAGATGGAGGAATGGATTTTTCAAGCCAAATTCGATACTTCGAAGATTAGGAAAAGGAGGATAAAGAAAATGAAAAAAATAAAAAGCCCTTGCAATTGTTATCGGAGGAAAGTGGGATTTTTTGTAAACACGAGACTTCGGATGGTATGTTAGGGGAAAGCTTTGTGGGTGATAGAAATTCGCAAGACTCCTCAGACTCGGATTTGATGATCAGAAACTCTAATCGACGTATAAGAGCTGCTTCTTCTTTACCAGGTATTTCGGAATCTCATACTCTTTCGGGTGATAGTCCAAGTCAGGAAATTAGCAATTTGGTTAAGGTGGGAAAGGAAATTGGCATTAATTTTGAGAGTAATTTGGATATATTAGAGAGTATAGTTGGTAATGGGGAGGGTAACGATTTATGTTAAAAATTCTTTCATGGAATGTGAATGGGATGGGAAAGGAGTCTAAAAGGAGATGGGTCAAGAAAGCGAGGCAGGAGAATAAAATTAGTTTTCTCTGTCTTCAAGAATCGAAAATGGTTATCCAGYAGGACTGGCAGGTTGCTTCGGTTTGGGGTGGACCGCAATTCCAGTTTGCTGCTATTGACTCGGTTGGTCACTCGTCAGGTTTGATTACGATCTGGAATGACAGTTTGTTCCAGGCTCAGTGCGTGGAAAAAAAGGAGGGTTTTATTGCGGTTATGGGTTCATGGCTTGCCTCGAAGTTAACGATGGGGGTGATAAATGTCTATGCACCACAAGATTCCAAAAGGAAAAGACTGCTTTGGGCGAAATTGCTAGGAACGTTAAAGAAGTATTCTGGTGTTGCTTGGGTTATATGTGTGGGGATTTCAATGAAGTCCGAACAGCTGACGAACGGAAGGGATCTAATTTTGATCAAATGGGGGCAAAGTTCTTTAATGACTTCATTACTTCAGCAGGACTCTCAAATATTCCTCTTGGTGGGCGCATATATACTTGGATGAACCGTGAATGCTCCAAGCTCAGTAAGTTGGATCGGTTCCTGGTAAACATGGAGTTTGTCAATGCTTGGCCGATGGTGAACTCAATGGCTCTGCCTAGAGTTTTTTCAGATCATTACCCGATCATCTTGGACTCGTGGAGTAAAGAAGGTGGTCCTACTCCGTTCAAAATTTTTAACTCGTGGCTTTCAAATCAAGAGTTGGCAGCATTGGTCGAAGATTGTTGGGACAAGCCTTGTTTGGAATTCAAGGTGTTTTCGCGGGTGGAGCGGTTATCCAGAAAGCTTCGGTATCTCAAAAGGTGTATCAAAGAGTGGAGGAAAAGAGCTTCCAGGGATATTAAAGCAGATTGTGAGTTACTCAAGCAGAAAATCGCTGCGATTGATCTTCTTGCGGAATCGGGCTCTATTGACATGAGTACAGTGAATGAAAGAGCGAATCTTTTGGTCCAGCTGAATGATTTAGTCGCCAACCAGGTCAGTGATCTTAAGCAAAAAGCTAAATCGAGGTGGACCGCAATGGGAGATGAGAACACGAGTTTTTTTTTCATGGTCTTTTGAATAGTAGACGCAAAAGCTCTCGGATTCACGGGTTGAACATCAATAGTAGGTGGATCTCTTGTACGGAGAAAATAAAAGAAGCAGCTCATGATTTCTTCAAAAACAAGTTCTCAGATCGATACCCGTATAGGCCTACTATTAGCAGCTCAMTCTTTAAAAAAAATTCGGACTCTCAAAGGGACTGGCTGGAAGCACCTTTCACGGAGGAAGAGATTAAAAGTGCGGTTTGGAGTTGCGGTAGCAATAAGGCCCCAGGTCCGGATGGGTTCACCTTCGAGTTGATTCGTTTTTTTTGGAAGAAGCTGGGGAAGGACTTTATGGAGGCGGTCAAATTCTTCGAAGAAACCTCTATAATAAACCCGGGTAGCAATTCCTCCTTTATCTCCCTTGTGCCGAAGATAAGAGACCCTCTTTCCCTTGCTGATTATCGGCCAATAAATTTAATTGGGTGTGTGAGCAAAGTGATATCGAAAGTCCTCGCGGGAAGGCTGAAGGGTGTCATTGATTCGGTTGTTAGCAGCACTCAGACGACTTTTATCAAGGGTCGTAGTATTCTGGATGGTCCGATGATGGTGAATGAGCTAATCGCTTGTGTCAAGAGGATGCATAAAAAACTGCTTATCTTTAAAGTTGACTTCGCCAAAGCTTTTGATTCCCTCAACTGGAATTACCTAGACGATGTTCTATTGCAGATGGGATTTGGCGATAAATGGAGAGCTTGGATGAAAGGTTGTGTTCGTASGGCTAAAAGTTCGGTCCTCATTAACGGCTCACCAAGAAGGAGTTCAATATGGGCAGAGGCGTTAGACAAAGAGATCCATTAGCTCCTTTTTTATTCATTCTCGCGGCTGAGGGACTAAATGTCATTATGAAGGAAGCACAACGGAAGGCTCTTTTTAAAGGGGTTCACTGGGCGACTCAAGAGGAAGATGTGTCAATCTTGCAATATGCGGACGATGCTATTTTTATAGGAGAATGGGCTGCGGTTAACGCAAAAAATTTGATTAGCATCCTTAAATGCTTTGAGGTATGTTCGGGTCTTAAAATTAACTTGAGTAAAAGTCGTCTTACGGGTGTTGCGGTTAGTAAGGAAGAGATATCCAGAATGGCCCGTTGGCTTAAATGCAAGGAGGAAACGATTCCATTTTTTTATTTGGGTCTCCCAGTTGGTGGTAATATGTCGTCCATGGCAAGCTGGCAGCCCATCATTGAGAAGTTTAAGACGCGTCTATCGGCCTGGAAAGCTAGGAATTTGTCCATAGGTGGAAGGTTATGCTTATGTAAATCTGTTTTGGGCAGTCTGGGAACGTACTACTTCTCGTTGTTCAAAGCTCCCAATAAGGTGATCAGCACTCTAGAAAGTATTAGACGACGTTTTTTCTGGGGTGGAACGGAAGAGGGAAAAAAATTAACTGGGTGGCGTGGGAACGGGTTCTTAGTGACAAGAAGAGTGGTGGGTTGGGCATTAGGAGTTTACGAGCCTTAAATCTTGCAATGCTCGCCAAATGGTGGTGGAGAGAGCGTACGCAAGTACAGGCAACTTGGAACGCGGTTGTGAGTCTCTGTAATTCGTCGCAATTCGTATCTAGTAATAGCAGAGGCAGAAGAACTGTTTGGAGCAATATAAAAAGCATCGAAACGGACCTGGGTGATATCGGGATCAACATTAATAGTCTTATGATCAACACGCTGGATAGGAGTGGATGGTCTTGGTTGCTGGAGGCAAACAATATATTCTCTGTTAGATCTCTTAGGAGATTGATTGACTGTGTTATGYTTCCTTCTATGGAACAGGAAACTGAATGGCTTAAGTGGATACCCAACAAAGCTAATATTCACTTATGGAGAACGCTCAACAATCAGTTAGCGACCAGGGATAATCTTGTGAAACGGGGAGTGACTTGCAGCTCTGATGAGTGCCCGATATGCTTGGTAACGATGGAGAACCTGGATCATGTATTTGCGACTTGTTCTACGGCAAAAGTCATTAACGCGCATATGGCTTCCTGGGTGAACTGGTGGCCGGCGACTGAGAATTCGGTTCGGGACATGTGGTCGGTGGTCTGCGAGTATGGAGATAGTTGTAGAAGAGAGGTGGGCAAGG
The DNA here is from genome assembly GCF_001531365.2 of Cynara cardunculus var. scolymus. Taxonomy (NCBI): domain Eukaryota; kingdom Viridiplantae; phylum Streptophyta; class Magnoliopsida; order Asterales; family Asteraceae; genus Cynara; species Cynara cardunculus. Next base: position 8,224,155 of record NC_037544.1, read on the forward strand.
TGATTATGGCAGCTTATTTTTGGACTGTTTGGACTCAAAGGAATCACAAGACGTTTAGGGGCAAAAACAAGTCTGACAAGGAAGCTTGTAGTGATATTCAGATCACTGTGTATGAGTGGATTAGATGTAGAGCGAGGATTAGCAAGTCTTTTAGTTGGGAGTGTTGGACTTGTAACCCGATTGACGCCATGAACTCTCTTTGTAACTAGCTTCTCGCTAAGCTTCCCTCTTTTTAATATACTGTCTTTTCGCTGTTCAAATAAAAAACTTCATTATTGTATATAAATTAAATTATAAAAAAATTGATTTAAAAAATTACACAAAAAAATGAGAAATTTCAAATAGTTAATTTGATACTAATATCGATA
>NC_037544.1:8224637-8230440 GCF_001531365.2 Cynara cardunculus var. scolymus
TATATATATATATATATATATATTAAAAAATTGGGTTTTACATATAGATTCTCACAAAACCTGTTTTCTGAAATAGTTTATAGATAAGATGTTAGATATAAAGCACACAGAAAATAAACATTCTAACAACATTCAATACTATGACCAGATCATGCATGATATAACTGCTGATCAAACATCAAATTCTTTCAAGTTGGTCAAATTTGTTGGCATTGCTTACCAACTTCAATTTTAAATTTTAAAACAGAAGTGTACTCATTCTTGCATTTCTTTAACACCAAGTTTAAATTTTAAATTTTAAATTTTAAATTTTAAATTTAAAATTTTAAATTTAAAATTTAAAATTTAAAATTTAAAATTTAAAATTTAAAATTTAAAATTTAAAATTATAAAACGGAAAGTAAAGGCCAAGGAATCAAAAGCATCATCATTGTGGTCAACATCTTACATCCCTATGACAGTAGTTTTCTACTGAAGAGCCAGTGACCAAGTTATAGTATAGATTACAATCACCCATATCTTCTACAATCTGCATTAGATATTTGTACCATATGCATGAAAAGAATAATGAGGCCATAAGAGGACCTGAACCTATGACCTAATAACTAATTAAACTACCTCTTATCCTTAAAAGTTATTGGCAAAAGGCAAGTAATACTACTGAAGAGAACTTAAAAGTTCTAAACTAACTTGCAAACAGACAACTCCAGTATCAGTACTAGTAATAGGAAATAATGCCAACCTTTTTCAAACCAAATTCTTCTTAAATAGACAACTCTAGTACCAGTACTTAAATAGGAAATAATGCCAACCTTCTTCAAACCAACTCCAGTACCAGTACTTAAATAGGAACTATACCAAAATACGTTCATTTTTCATGCAATCTCATATGTAAACCAGGTACCTAAATGTTTGACAAGTCACATCTAAGGTACCAAAATGAAGGTTATGAAAGCTAATTAACTAATATAAACAGGACTTAAACTAGACTTTTGTCAGACAACAAGTGAGAGATGGGGGCTATGATTACAAGGTGAATGAAACTGTGAATGTTGTGACTGCAAAGACAAGTGAAATTGGACAAATGACATGGGGAATCATGAGAGGTGTGATGGCATTAGCTTCACAGAAGGTTGAAAAGTACACAAAAGAAGGTCCTTCACTAAAAGATCACATTTTACATATTTGCAAGCCATTGCATAAAAGGTCAACTTAACTTAGCCATCAACAGGTCCACTGCCATTTATATAATCTGTCATTTTTTCTTATATGATTTGGATTGGAGGAATGAAATTCAGGGTTTTTGAAGCTTGGACCAAGTGTTTTCAATTTGTATTTGGTGATATAAGGTGGGAGGTAAACAGAATATGGATTACTGTTTGTTTTCCTGTTCTGGTTTAGTCTTACTCATGATTTAACTATACATGGTAACATTAAACATACCCCCCCCGCAATCCTTTTACCAATTTCTCTAACCAAAACCCACGTACATACAAAGGATTTGGTCCATTTTGAATACTGATTAAGTGTCAACTGGATTAAAAATCAAATTACAAAATGGAATTACCATTAATGTACTAAAATGCTATAGACAACTGTGGCAATCCATGGCCAAAATACAAGTCTGTTGATCATTTTGTACAACCACCATCTATCATATGCTGCTACAAATGATCATACAGATTAGTGATAACTATAAATACAACAATCCATTTACAACGGAATTTTGTTTACAGAAGTGATCGGTGCCCTAATTCCATTCAATTGGGGATCGAACTAGAGATCGATTGAAGATCGAACCAGATTGGAGATCGAATTTTGTTTACGAGAGAGAGAGAGAACGTACCTGGAGATCGAACCAGAAATCCAGTAGATGAGATGGTAGACGTGTTGAATGAATTTGGATTAGGGAAGAAATCTGTAGGAAAGGAATTGAAATCCTAGCATATTGCCGTAGAATTGTAAAATCTGTGCGTGAAGGAGTCGACTGGAATTGAAATGATTCCATAGTTTTATTCTATGAACCAAACACTCTATTTGGAATTTAGCCAAAGGATTGGACATTCCAATTCCACCAAATTCCCATGATCTAAACAGTCCCTAAGTGTTTAGCTCATGAAAACCCACTCCAAAATCCGATAGGGTTTCATATTTAGCCACATGAACTCGACTTTCCCTATGCTCCTCCCAATATGGCCTATTATAGAGGCTTTAAACTAAAAAAGTTACAGACATATTTGGTTACTGTGATTTTAAGTTTGTCTTGAACTTAGACCCTAAAGTTTTTTATTCCAAAATAACTCCCTAGAGTTTGCATTTTCATAACGTTTTGGTCCATGCCACTAAAAATAGTTCACTCTCGTCCGTTAAGTGAGGGGCATTCTGGTCATGTCTTATTTTTTGCCCTTTGTTCATTTAAGTAAATAAAATGATGGGTGTCGAGTCCGACAAATAATAGAATTTATAAAAATAAGCCTATTATCTCTAAAACACAACTTGTGATAGCGATAAGTAGGGTCGTCTCCTCAGGGACTCGATGTTAACCGTAAGTCCAAGACGTAAACGTGTGCAAATTCATTAACAATAAAACACTATATATTAAAAAGGGGGGGGTTAGATGATTTATAAACAAGTAAAAAAATTGCCAATTAAATAAAGACTTTTAGGCGATATGTGAAATAATCTAGCAATGAGTATCGATTGAATAATCATGTGAATTATGTATCACCGACCCAACCAAACCATTCTCTCAAAGGATCTCAAATCGGATTGAACACCAATACGCATTGACATTCTGTTTGACATAAACATGACTAATACGAGATGCCTGTACAACTAGCCTCTAATCAACTAATTTAATCCAATCACGGACTCGGAATTCAATTGTCAATTGCATTAAGTTCATACAAATACCGAAACCAACCAATAAACGGACGCCGTTTATGTGAGTTGGGTTATGCCATCCTACAATACATACAATTAACACACTTGCCAACCGTGTATCGTTTGCTACCGAGAGAGATTTACAAACAATTACGGATTCATAAATCACCCTAGCAATTCAAATCCARATTAGAMTAAGMAAGGGATCCAACTTACATAATCAAACTTGAATAGGAGAAAACAAAAAGGGCACAAGGATTGCATAAATGAAATCCACTAATCATGAACCAAATCCAGTCTCAATACATTCACAATCATAATCAATTAGCTACCCAATTGCTAGAAATTAWRGAAATTAACTACACATTTCCAAGACYGATATAAACTAACMTGTTGATTGAAATGGAGAAATTGACGATAACCTTTAGAAATTGTCTAGAAAACACTCTTAAAATCTGGAAATTGATCCTTGTTTCTCCTCCCAATCCACAGGTTCTGTCCTCTCGATTTCTCTCAAATTCTATCTACTTCTTTCGATTTCTGTCTCGAGCTCTCAATCGACTTTTATATCTTCAATTTCTTTTTCGAGCCACAGGTTCTCGTCCCAATCGACAACTTCCTCTCTTGATTTCTGCCTCTCTCGGTTTCTGTTTGCTGCTCTCGATCGACAGGCTCGTCCCAATCGATAACTTCCTCTCTTGATTTCTCCCTCTCGACCGACTGCTTCTTCCCTCTTCGAGTTCTTTTTTTCTGCTTTCAATCGACAACACCTTGCTGTCACTCTCGATTTCTTCTTCTTGATGACCGACTGCTCCTTTTTAATTCACTCGTTCCATCGCCATGACCCTTGCTGCCCACGTCTTCCGTCTCTCGTGTTCTGCCCACGTCTCTCTCTCTCGCTGCCGATTTCAGGACTAGGCAGCAGCTTGGGCTGTTGTTTGTTCCTTCTCGTTGCTGTTTGCTGGTTCTTTTGGGCTATTGCTGCTGTTGGGCTGCTGATTGTCAGAATATTAGTGCTGGTGGGCATTTTTTTGTTGGGCTGTTTGTTGTGAGATCAACAAGAAAACAAAAGAAAAATGAATAAATAATCAAATTGTTATTTTTTTCTTTTCCAACTTGAATTGCCTCAAATAATTAAAACTTAATTAGAACTTTTAAGCATCTAATTAATATTAATTATTAGACAACTTTAGCGTAAAAATAATGTATAAATTTGCACTTATCAAATTCCCCCACACTTAGATCATTGTTCGTCCCGGCAATGACTTAAGTTAACACGTAGTTAAAAATCGAATCTAACGAGAATGTCAACACATATAGCATATCATGAGTTTGAGATTTTCAACAAAGCATTGAAAAGAGGATGCACACACAATCAAGTAGACACAAGCTAATCTCGAGAACTCTCACGAATGGGATTAACAAAGTAACACTCGATTCACTCCTTGGGTTAAGTGTATCGCTCAAATCGTCAATGTACTAGCATGTACCTACCATATACTTGAAAAATCTCTCACTCTCCACTACTTGGATAAAATACATGCTTATAAATCAAAAGGTCTTAAAAGGTGTAACGAAAACAAGGCTTGGGGTATGGTAGGGAGATATATATGGAAAGTGACTAAGACCTAACACCAACGGAGAATGCGGCTACTCAACTACACTTTATTTTTATTTTCACAAAGGACTTTTGTATCTATCTTTGAAGCTCATTCCTTTTCGGACGATAGGGAATAGAGATGAAACGCTTATATTCAACCGTATCGTCATTTTCGTCGTCTATTATTTTTTTAATGACGACGTAATTTTGCTCTTCATATATATTTTTTCGTTTGGAATTTTCTGTTTTTTTTTTCTTTCCAATCTTTCTTTCATTTTTTCTTCTTTTATTTCCTTCCCGTACGAATTTTACTTTCAAGTATACAGGTATAGTGGGATCACTCCATTGGTGCTTAGTCGGGTGAGTCGTGTTTGGATTGTTTTATGATGTGGTGACAAAGAAAATAGGCTAAGGCTCAAAGTGGTGTGCAAAAGGGATAATGACAACAAAAGGGGTAGGCTTAAGGCTAGTGGTTTAACACAAAAATGAGCAAACAATGGCCTTTATCATGTTTATTAGCATGTATTTATCATGTAGTCTTAAGGAGAGAAAAATTAAGTTCTAGAGATGCATATCTAGGAATGACGCAATCACACAAGAAATGAATTTGAGACTATATCAAGTATTTAGTCTAAATAAGCTCAAAGTCTCACGGTGTTCAGAACTAGCCCAAGAGATTAGCAATAGTCTACTTTGACCGATATGCTACCACTAATCGACTCTAAGTGCTATCAATCAAGCTCAATCATGCCATACATGCATCCAAACTCATCGTCATCAACAATTAAACCTCAATAAAAGCATGCTAACACATTGTCAAAACGGACAAAGACCCTCATTTAAGCACAAAATTTGCAAAAAGCAAAAATTTTGACCCCTAAAACCATTTATATACGCATTTCATGCAAATAACCTCCACCCCCACACTTAATTCATACATTGTCCTCAAGGTATGCAATAGTTAGAGGACACTCAAAGCAATGAAGGAAAAGGAACAGAAAACTCCCTTGATTTGATGAGTGACCTCCTAATGTAAGAATCCGTGGAGATGGGCGCGTCTCTTCGAGCATCCAACATTCGGGGTGAACCTGAGAACATAGAAATCTAAGAGTGAAACTAGAGAATCTAAAAACAAAATAAATAACTGAAAACAATAAATAGCAAGAAATGGAAATTCGTGGGTTGCCTCCCACGCAGCGCCTTTCTTTTATGTCTTTGGCTAGACCATACTCAGTTCAATTCTTGTAGCTTGGCGTGTCCAAAGCTACCCTCTCTAATTCCCCTCCATCAAAGCCTTCATAGAACGGCTTTAGCCTATGG
>NC_037544.1:8230720-8233745 GCF_001531365.2 Cynara cardunculus var. scolymus
TAATTCCACCGGGAGGTGGCAAGGTTTACCGTACACCAACCGGAAAGAAGACATACTTATAGGCGTCTTGTAGGCCGAACGATAGGCCCACAAAGCGTCATTAAGCCTTAAGCTCCAAGCTTTTCGGTTGGGGTTCACAGTCTTCTCCAAAATGGACTTGATTTCTCTATTTGTTACCTCGGCTTGTCCGTTTGATTGTGGATGGTAGGCGGTGGAGATGCGGTGGATAACCCCATATTTCTTGAGAAGTGCGCCGATAACTTTGTTGCAAAAATGGGTGCCTAGATCACTGATGATGGCCTTGGGCGTCCCGAACCTGGAAAATATGTGAGATTTGACAAAATCTGCAACTACACGAGAATCATCAGTTCGAGTGGCCTTTGCCTCAACCCATTTTGAGACATAGTCAACGGCCAAAATAATGTAAAGATTACCACAAGATGCGGGAAAGGGTCCCATAAAATCCAAGCCCCAAACATCAAAAAACTCACATACTAGCATAGGTAATTGGGGCATTTGATTCCGGGAACTAATGTTTCCCGTCATTTGACACCTCATGCAACTTTTACAAAAGTGATAACAATCTCGCATAAGGGTCGGCCAATACAACCCACACTCTAGTACCTTTCGGTATGTCCGTTTATGGCCGAAATGGCCCCCACAAGCATGGGAGTGACAAAACTGTAAAACATATTGAAACTCCCCTTGGGGCACACATTGTTGAATAACTTGGTCCGGACAATGTTTCCAAATGTACGGCTCGTCCCATATGTAGAGACGAGCCTCTCTCCTAATCTTTTCTCTATCGGGTCTAGATAACTCACCTGGGAAGCTCTTTGAAACCAAATAATTAACAATGTCTGCATACCAGGGGGTTTCGCCCGAAATGGAAAAAAGGTGCTCATCCGAAAACTCATCGATGAGTGGGCTTGGCTCTCCATCCAACACTAGCCGGCTAAGGTGGTCGGCAACAAAATTTTCAGCTCCGCTCTTATCTCTAATCTCCAAATCAAACTCTTGGAGTAAGAGAATCCACCTTATCAACCTCGGCTTTGCATCTTTCTTCTTGAGCAGGTACTTCAATGCGGCATGATCTGACAAGACAATCACTTTAGTGCCAAGCAGATAAGATCTAAACTTTTCTAAAGCAAAAACAACTGCTAGCAACTCTTTCTCAGTGGTCGAGTAGTTGCATTATGCACTATCAAGTGATCGTGATGCATAATAGATAACATAAGAGCTCTTACCGTCTTTCTGTCCCAATACCGCTCCGACGGCGTGATTGCTAGCATCACACATAATCTCAAATGGCAATTGCCAATTTGGAGGTCGGATGATAGGGGCAGAAGTAAGCATATCTTTCAATAAATYAAATGAACTCTTACATACCTCATTGAAGACAAAGTCTACCTCTTTTTGTAGTAGTTCACAAAGGGGTCGAGTAATCTTCGAGAAGTCTTTAATAAAATGCCAGTAGAAACCTGCATGACCGAGAAAAGAACGGACCTCTCTAACACTCGAGGGGTAAGGCAAGGATTTTATAACATCGATTTTTGCCTTGTCAACCTCTATACCCCTTTCCGAGATAATATGACCAAGTACTATACCTCGGTTGACCATGAAGTGGCACTTTTCATAATTTAAAACCAAATTAGTTTCAATGCACCTCTTTAAAATTTTGGTCAAGTTATCTAAGCATGAATTAAATGAATCACCATAAACTGTGAAATCGTCCATAAAAACCTCAATAATATTCTCTACATATTCTGAAAATATACTCACCATACATCGTTGGAATGTCGCCGGTGCATTGCAAAGACCGAAAGGCATCCTCCGGTAGGCGAATGTACCGAAGGGGCAGGTGAACGTGGTCTTCTCTTGGTCCTCTCTACCAACCGGTATCTGATGAAAACCTGAATAACCATCCAAAAAACAATGGTGAGTACGACCGGCTAACCTTTCTAACATTTGGTCTATGAATGGAAGGGGAAAATGGTCTTTCCTAGTTGATGAATTAAGCTTACGATAATCAATACATACCCTCCACCCATTTTGAACACGGGTGGGCACTAACTCACCTTCGGCATTCTCTACCACAGTAATGCCAATTTTCTTAGGAACTACCTGGACCGGGCTTACCCACTTGCTGTCAGAGATTGGGTAGATCATATTGGCGTCCAAAAGCTTAAGTATATCCTTCTTGACAACTTCCATCATCGGTGGGTTCAACCTCCTTTGCGCCTCTCTGAATGGCTTGTACTCTTCCTCTAATAGGATCTTGTGCTGGCAAAGTGAAGGACTAAGGCCCTTGATGTCGGCAATGGTCCATCCAATCACCCTCTTATGCTCTTTCAAAACATTCACAAGCTCTCTCTCCTCCTTCAGTGATAGTGTGGCAGATATGATCACTGGAAGGGTCTCTTTATCTCCCAAGCAGGCGTACTTCAGATGATGTGGTAGCGTCTTCAATTCTAGCTCGGGTGCCTGTTCAACAGAAAGCAAAAGTCTAGTGTGAGATATAGGCAAATCTACTTTAGAGACTTCATATCTTGGCTTTTGTACTCGCCCTTTCTCCATCCAAGACACCAATTCTGCAAAATCATCATCAAGCTTGTACTCTTGGGCAAGCTTCTTCAAACTTCCATTTGTTAAATCCCTGTCTAGAATTACTTCTAACACATCCTCATTAGATAGATCAAACATAGTATCAGATAAAGACTCGATAATATCAACAAAGCATAAAGACGAAACATCACTCGGATATCGCATGGCATCATATATATTAAATTTAATCATCTCGCCATCAAATTCCATGGTCAAACTACCACTATGAACGTCTATCTTAGTCTTAGWGGTTTTCAAAAATGGTCTACCTAGCAAAAGCATACCGGCCTTGGAGGCATTTTTCTCCTCCATATCTATAACATAAAAATCTGCCGGAAAGACCAATTCATTCACTTGAACAAGCACATCCTCTAATACCCCTTTAGGGTAAACAATAGACCTATCCGCTAATTGGATTACC
>NC_037544.1:8235005-8236298 GCF_001531365.2 Cynara cardunculus var. scolymus
ACTTTTTACATTTTGCATTGTGGGGTTTAACAATCTCCCCCTAAGTAATGAAATAACAAAGTCTAATCTAGACACATATGAAGAACAGACACTAATCTAGAAGAAAAACATCAACTTCCAAGTTTTCATTGGATGACAAATTTTCTTTTCATTGGTGTTGTGATGTTGGGGTGGTTGGTTCTTCATCGGTTGAGGAACTCAACACGATGGGTTATGGGATTGTAGCTAAGGGAACTTGTTTAAACGGTTCAACCTCTGGTTCCCTTGCTTGGGTTTCTTGAGGTGATGGTTGCATTGGTGCAGCGGATGGAGATGTATATGCAGCCGCCGCCTCTGTCTCCCCCTCACGAGGTACAAGACCTTGATCATCGGGGTCTTGGTCATGGTGGCGTTGTCGTTAGCTTGGGCGGCTACTCGAGCATGAGGCGCGAAACTGTATCAACAAAGGCCTGGAACTCAACCTTGGTGACTAGATCGACTAAGGGTGTAACCCCTGTAGCAACGGATGCTGCAGGTTGTGCCTCTGTTCCTGAGGCGCCTTCTTGGCCTTGTGTGAAGGTAGGTCACGAAGGACTTCCATCATGTTCTTGATAGCCTTCGAGAGAAGAACTATCTCGTGATGTTTGGACATCCTCTTTCTCTTCTTCAGCTTCAGAGGCTGAGTAAGTGAATCGGATGTGTGTACCCTTTGGTAGATCAAATACCGAGGGTAGTGATGCACGAAATGAAGATCGCTCTGAACGATCTATGGGTTCAACATCAAAAGCAACGAACACGTTTGTGTGTGTGAGAGGTTGTGGTGAGCCCTGAGGCGAAGGGGCTCTTATCTCTTCATCACCTCTCTGTTGAAAGAGGGGTGATGGGGTATGAGATTCCTCGGCTTGTTCATTTCCAGAGGCTCGAAGGATGGTCTCTGGATGGCTAGCTTGGGTTAGGATTGGATTGGGTCGTCCTGTTTCAATATCCCTTTGGCTTTGATCGCCAGGGATAGTGGATGTAGGTGCCCTTTGGGTAGTAGGTAGGGAAAGATGTTGGTGAGGCCGGGGGAAGCACGATGGTTGTGCTCCCTCGCTTGGAGGGGGGACGGCTCTAAGTGCTCCGGGGTAGCTGTCCTTGGTTCTTGGGATAGTATGGAGCGTTCATAGGCTTGGCGTGTCTCACTTGTCGATGGAATGACAGTGAGCATAGCCCTTGACAGCGGTCTGTTGATGTTGTATCCTTCCTTCAAAAGGGTTGGGCGGTGTCCTTGCATGTTGTAGACCGGGGTGTATGTCTCTTTTGCGGGGATTTATG
>NC_037544.1:8238353-8242054 GCF_001531365.2 Cynara cardunculus var. scolymus
CCTCTGGTTAGTCTGTCCATCGATCCAATGGTCTAACTTCGTCCATCGGTCCAATGGTTGTTCTTTCCATCGATCCTCTGGTTAGTCTGTCCATCAATCCAATGGTCGAATCCAGACTTGATCGTTTCTGCCTTGATGTCTTCATTGGTCTTCTGGTTCTTCATCACTTGTTTGTTTTTCATTACTTTTTACATTTTGCATTGTGGGGTTTAACAGATGTTGTTGCTGAAAGCCCGGCGGTGCTTGGAATTGTTGAGGTTGAAACTGCTGAGATTGCTGGAATGAGCCTCTTTGCTGAAATTGATGGCCTTGTCCTTGTCCTTGCCTCAGGGCATAGCTTAGATTCGGATGTTGCCTCCAACCGGGGTTGTATGTGCTCGAGAAAGGGTCGGGAGCCTGATTGCTTGAATTCTGAAAGTTGCCACCCCCAATGGCATTCACTTGCTCTTGTTCTTCATGTAAAGTCGGGCATGCATCGGTGGGATGTGCCACTGATGAGCAAAATCCACATGCCCTGACTTGAGGCATATTACCCATGGCAAGCTGTTTCACAAGGTTAGTTAAATCAGTTATTTTAGTCTCTAAAGATTTAACATGTACCTCACTAGTGCCTCGACCAATGTCACTTCGAACTCCAAATTGCTTGGAGTTTTCCGCCATGGTGTCTATCAAAGTCCTCGCTTGAGTTGGCGTCTTGTTCACTATAGCTCCTCCGCTCGCAGCATCCATCATATTTCTTTCCATCGGTAGCAAACCTTCATAAAAATATTGAATTAGTAATTCATCATAAATTCCATGTTGAGGACAACTTACACAAAGGCGCTTGAAGCGCTCCCAATACTCGTATAAAGACTCCATGTCCTTCTGCTTGATGCCACATATCTCTCTTCTAAGCCCGGCGGCTTTGGATGCGAGAAAGTACTTGTCGAGGAATGCTCTTTCCATTTGCGCCCAAGTAGTGATGGACCCCGGCGGTAAGTAGAAAAGCCACTCCCTAGCTGCGTCAACTAGGGAGAATGGGAATGCCTTCAGCTTGAGATTCTCTACCGTCGTGCCTTGCGGCTTCATCCCCAAGCATACCGTGTGGAACTCGGTCATATGCTTGTACAGGTCTTCGTTAGCTAAACCATGAAAATGAGGCAGTAAGTGTATTAAACCAGTTTTGAGTTTAGCACTTACCTCTTCCGGCGGATAAGTGATGCAAAGAGGTTGCTCGGCGACGTTCGGTGCTGCCCATTCCCTTAAAGTACGTTCGGGATTCGTCATTTCCTCTTCAGTCTCGATGACCGGTTCTTCTTGCTCAGAATGAGGTTTCTCTTCTTCGTCCTCCGTTTGGTTTTCAGAATTGGATGACAACTCAATATCTTTCCAAATATTGAGAACCGGTGAAGAAGTAGACGCGCCTTGCTTCTTTCAAAGCTTAGCTTGCTTTCTTAGCTTCTTTGCGGTTTTCTCAATTTCCGGATCAATTGGCAATGGTGAACCTGCACGAAACGATCGTGGCATAAACAGTTAAACTTGCCGAGTCCCCGGCAACGGCGCCAAAAATTTGACGGGTGTCGAGTCCGGCAAATAATAGAATTTATAAAAATAAGCCTATTATCTCTAAAACACAACTTGTGATAGCGATAAGTAGGGTCGTCTCCTCAGGGACTCGATGTTAACTGTAAGTCCAAGACGTAAACGTGTGCAACTTCATTAACAATAAAACACTATATATGAAAGGGGGGGGGGTTGGATGATTTATAAACAAGTAAAAAAATTGCCAATTAAATAAAGACTTTTAGGCGATATGCGAAATAATCTAGCAATGAGTATCGATTGAATAATCATGTGAATTATGTATCACCGACCCAACCAAACCATTCTCTTAAAGGATCTCAAATCGGATTGAACACCAATACGCATTGACATTCTGTTTGACATAAACATGACTAATACGAGATGCCCCTACAACTAGCCTCTAATCAACTAATTTAATCTAATCACGGACTTGGAATTCAATTGTCAATTGCATTAAGTTCATACAAATACCGAAACCAACCAATAAACGGACGCCATTTATGTGAGTTAGGTTATGCCATCCTACAATACATACAATTAACACACTTGCCAACCGTGTATCGTTTGCTACCGAGAGAGATTTACAAACAATTACGGATTCATAAATCACCCTAGCAATTCAAATCCAAATTAGAATAAGAAAGGGATCCAACTTACATAATCAAACTTGAATAGGAGAAAACAAAAAGGGCACAAGGATTGCATAAATGAAATCCACTAATCATGAACCAAATCCAGTCTCAATACATTCACAATCATAATCAATTAGCTACCCAATTGCTAGAAATTAWRGAAATTAACTACACATTTCCAAGACYGATATAAACTAACMTGTTGATTGAAATGGAGAAATTGACGATAACCTTTAGAAATTGTCTAGAAAACACTCTTAAAATCTGGAAATTGATCCTTGTTTCTCCTCCCAATCCACAGGTTCTGTCCTCTCGATTTCTCTCAAATTCTATCTACTTCTTTCGATTTCTGTCTCGAGCTCTCAATCGACTTCTATATCTTCAATTTCTGTTTCGAGCCACAGGTTCTCGTCCCAATCGACAGTCTTTTTCAGTAAAGGTTTGGATTTCTTTTACCTTCACAAGGTGTTCTTACATGATCTCAAGTATGTGTATATATATATATATATATATATATATATATATATAAGTGTTTAAAAAGCATGATATGACTCAAGACGTGTTTTAATTATTACAAAATGACCGAAAGCATTTCTATAAGGCATTGCTCACGCCATCACGGGCGTTTTTATAAGATGTGAATTATTTTCAAAAGAAAAATTCTATTTATTTATTTATCTTTTGCGTTTTTACACTTTTATCTTTAAAAATTAAAATTTATCTAATCACATCACTAGCAGTTTCACGAATTCATAAACATTATGGATTCAAGATTAAAACGAAGTTGTAAATTAATTTATAATATATATTTTAAATACTCAATCAAAATCAATTTTTATAATAATAATCTATAGGATTTTTCTTGTCTGTTTAAAATGATATATAAAAAAGGTATATGTGTATATATATAGCATACAAATTTGCTGTCTTATGTCCCAGCTTCATACAAATTTGCCGCCTTATGCATGCCTTAAAAAACGTTGCATCCTCGACGTGACGTATAAGACTTAAGGCATGTAAGATTTGACGCTTGATTTCGCTGCCACTCCCACTTCACGCCATTTTGAACCTTGAAAGATTAAAAAACCATACATTGATTAAAAAAAATACAAACCTTGATTTCCTGACGTGTAAGACTTAAGGCGTGACGTGTATGTATGTATGTATGTATGTATGTATGTATGTATGTATGTATGTATGTATGTATGTATGTATGTAGAGAGAGAGAGTCATAATCAAATACAAACCACAGAAAGATTAAAAAACCATACAAATCAATCCCAACCGTCAATATCTACTTTAACAAATATCTAGTTTAATAAATATATGGATTTTTTTTTCAAATATATAACATTGATCATAATTAATGAACTTTAATCATCTTGTATAAATAAATGAACCTTCACCATTTCCATAAATATTGATTTGCAGGTTTCTAACATTAAAAGGTTCACATTTGATTTGACATATATATATATATATATATATATATATATATATATATAT
>NC_037544.1:8242282-8261438 GCF_001531365.2 Cynara cardunculus var. scolymus
ACAATTTCATAACCACATATGAAACAACTTCATCAAAAAAATTATTATATGAAACAATTTCACAAGATTAACAATTTCATGATAAAATTTCATAAAATTAACGATGGATGTGAGTAGTTTTTACGGTTTTTATAAATTGGAGTGGTTTTCATTTGATCGCTCCTCTCTCTCTCTCTCTCTATATATATATATATCTATATATATATATATATATATATATGTCTAAGGGCCCATTCAAGGGATAACTAATTAGTTTGTAATAACTGTGAGATCCAATCTCTACCACAAATCAACGGATAAATTAGGAAATTAATAATTATGGTAGTTTGAGTTAAAATTATAATTAGAGGACATTTGTGGTATTTTTAAAAAAACTCCTCTCTCCGACCTCCAATCTCCGGCCTCCGGTGAACATTAATCCGACAGGTACCAAGTAATAACAAAGATACACAATGTGATACCCATTGTGATACCATTGTGATACCAACTATGATACCAACTCAAACCTTAAAAACAAAGATACACAATGTGATACCCATTGTGATATATTGTGATACCGATTTCACCGTCGGCCGGAGATTGGAGGGCAGAGAGAGGAGAGAGGAGGGAGGAGTTTTTAAAAAATACCTAATATGCCCTCTAATTATAATTTTAACTCAAACTACCATAATTTTATTAATTTCCTAATTTATCAATTGATTTGTGGTTGAGATTGGACCTCACAGTTACCACAAACTATTCAGTTCTCATTTGATTAGGCCCCTGTATGTATGTATATATATATATATATATATATATATATAAAGAGAGAAAAAAAGTGTTTTAGAGGGAATACATCAAAAAAAAATGAAAAACTAAGAAACAGCTTAACAATCGTTAGATTGGAAAAATCAAAGGTCTAAATTAAAATGACATATTTGTAAAAAGGGAATTTGGGGTTATTTAAGTAAAACTTTAAAAGGATTCGAAGATATAATTAGGAAAAAATATAATTAATTTTAAAATTTTATTCTATCCAACAATTTTGGAAATTACCCCCTGCCCCTTTGTTCTCACTTCCCTTTTTTCTCTCTTTCTCTTTCTCTATCTCGATCTCGATCTCTCTCTATCTCTTCTTCTCCATCAATTCCTTCATCCCACAACATCCATGGCCTCCATGACTTCTCATCTCCTCCTCTACAACTCTCTTCATCACTCAATTCTCCAATATTACCAAATATTCAATGACAGTGAAGTGGATAGTACATAAATGTAGAAGATCACTCAAGCTTCTTGCTATACAATCATTTATGCTTCAATTGGATTCCAAGTCATTTTTCGTTTTTTCATCATGGTGATAAGAAACCTTAGTGGCGTGGAAGATTATGCATGCATGAATAGGTAACAATATTCACACATTCATATATTTTCCTCTTGTTTTTTGGGTTTTTTGCACACATGAATATGATAAAACCACGATTCACATGTTCATGCACCCCAAAAACTAAAAGACATTGAATGTGGTGTCTCATTCACATGTGCATTCAATCCAAAATATTGAAGGACATTGAATTCGATGATTCATTCACATGTGCATACAATGTAGAAATTAATAAAAATGAGAATTCAGAGATTCATTCACATATGCATTCAACCCATAAATTAAAGGATGATGTATCTGACGACTCATTCACATGTCCATGCAACCTAGAAATTAAAAGACGATAAATATGGTGATTCATTCACTCGTGCATACAACCCAGAAATTGAAAGACGATGAAACGAAGATTTATTCACATGAGCATGCAGTACAAAATCGTATAAAATAGTCAATTGGAATTTTTGTTGATTGATGAATATTATTTTTGTAGTTTTTTTAATATATTTTGTAGATTTTTGGAGAATTAATGTAATTTTCATAATTTGTGGTAACTTTCCTTTAATAAAATGGACCGTTTTGTCCTTTTTGCATTTAATAAATTGTTTAAATTGTTATTTTTAATAACTATTGGATTAGAGTAGATAAATGTTTATTAAATTGTTATTCGGTTTTTCGTTTTTCCCCTTAACCTGATCAAATATATAGGGAAAGGTTAATTTGAGAAGTATAAGTATTTGAGAAGTAAATATGTGATCCTAGCCCTATCTCTAGTCAACATTTGCGGCTTTGACTGTGAAGCACCGGAAAATTCTTTGCATGAGTATGCGGAAGATAGAGGGGTAGTTTCGTAACTTTTAATAGAAGGCAAACGGGTTCATATGTGAACCCATGTGATTCACATATGAACTATATTTTGATATATGAACCTGTTAATTAGTTCACATGTGTACTATTTGATGGTTCACATATGAATATATAGTTCATACATGAATTACGCGTGTTGACAAGAGCTTTTACACACCCTTAGACATATAAAAGGAACCACCAAGCAAGTATACAATATGGTCCAATATCGTCTTTCAAGTAATAAAGTGGTATAGAATACCGAGTATCGTCCATAGGGATTGTAGTAAAAGCTTAATAAAAGTAGAATGAAAGAAATGGTTTCAAATGGCAATTTTGAAGACTTTGATTGGTTGATTGAATTAACAATTGCAAATAACATAATAAATAAAGGTAGCATGGGTGTAAGACATGTGGTGAGACATAAACACAAATTCTAGCAGACAATGCTGTAGTGATGCTCTAGTTTCACCATCTATTTTGAGGATATTTCTCTCGGACTTCCACCATTGCACTATATTATAGCTTTCAACCCTTATCTCTATGTGGTATTAGGACCAAGGATAGTGACGAATGGTGTTATCAAAATATATGGATAAACAAATCTCTTCGTTAAAAATCACTCTCTCAAGCCCATTCCCATATCATTCAAGTTGGTGTGTGTTCTAAGTAGTTTGTCTCTGAATCTACTACACTTTAACACTTTTAACAAGTGACCAACCTGTTGAGATTTAATTAGTTTGAAAGATATAAAGGACATATCTCTTTATCGACAGTTTTCTCAAGTCTACCTCTCATATCATTCAAGTTGACGTGCATTCAATGGCTCATCTCTAAGACCATGGCACTTTAACACTTTCAAAGTGATCAACTTGTCAAGAAGTGTCATTGGTTTTTATTAAACTTGAATGCGATAGTGGAACATTGTTATTGCAAAACAACGTCCACTTTCCTTTTGTTTAAAATCTCACCCTTAGTCTCACATCCAAGCTATGGAATTAGCTACCCATTTTGGAAAGTAAATGACAAAGAAAGTAAATAAGAGAAAGTAAAGACATAAATATAAATTATGGAAAGTAAATGACTGAATGTAAAGAGCGGAAAATAAATGACAAGGAAAATAAATAAAGTAAAGACAAGATGCAATGCTGTAATAATATAACATAAAAACACAATATTTAAATAAATTCAAAAGCTAACTTGAATATTAAGAGCAAACGCATATATGAATCTGATTTGGGATGTTCTAAATGAGTTCCAAAGATCCCTATTTATACTAAAATAGAAAAAGAAAAAAAAAACCTAGGAGAGATAAGGTTCCTATAAAGTAGACATAAGGTATACAAGTACAAAAGAGATAATCATAACAAGTACACTAAATACTTTTCTCTAGAATCTTCTTGTAAAAAATCAGTCTTTGCCCAAGACTTATCCAAATTTTTTGTTCTTATCCAAGCACGGTAGCTGAATCCAAAAAGCTTGTCCAAAAAGCCGCACTACAAGACCAATGCTTAATGAATACTGAAGCACATAATAGTAGCCATACATGCAAAGAATTAGCCATCCTATTGGTGTAAAGACAAGTAAATCACTTAATTTAGCTTCATGGATAAACAAATGGAAAATAATATAATAAAAAGAACTCAAGGTTGGAATAAAAGAAAATAAACTACCTAAAAGTAAAGAAATACGTGTTTTATGCTTTGAATAATCAATGCATATCATCGGTAATCTGGCTTCTCAAAATTCTGAAGATAACTCTTAAGATTTAAGACTTGGATGATTTTCTTTACTCGAACTCTTGATTCTTGTCTTTCAGAATTCTGAAGAGGAGTCCTCAGATTTAACACTTGGACAATTTGAAGCAACTTTAATCTTGATTTTACAAAATATTAGGCAGTCTAGATTGTATGCATTGAAAATGGAAGAATTGTTCAACGGGTTAGGGAGGACAATATTCCAATCGTGGTAGATGTGGGATCCCAAATCTCTCAATCTATGGATAGATTTCATAAATTTGGTGATGAAGAAGATGATCTATCCTGTTAGGTTATAAAGAACACATGAACAACTTAATGAATATTAACAATTCCATTCATTTTCATGCTTATATTAGGGTTGTAGCCATACGTTCCTTCTCCTGGGATGATGAATACCCATCGGCTACTCATTTGACATCTGTAGCCATGACACTTTTTTCGTTCTTTTTTTTGTTGCCACCTCCGAACTCTGTTCATATTTTTTCTAGACGCTTTTAAGATGCTCTTCCTTGTTGTTATCATGGGAGCTGCATTGGTCATACTTCCGTGGCCATTGTCATTTCCGGGAACTACACGGTAGAGACAGACTCGATCCCATAGGGATTTCTTGTTTAGATTTATGAAATATGCATTTGCTTTTCTTCTTTATGAAATCCGCATTTCATCATCTGTATTTACATTTGGTTTTCCTTATGAAATCTGCATTTGCATTTTTTGTTAAAAAAATAAAAAATAATTAAGAACAGGAGGTTTCAGATTTGGACTTATATGATACTCTTTTAAGTTTTCCCATTTCACAGGCAGACATAAATGATATTTTTCAAAATTTAGGTCAAGTATAAATTTAACTAACTTCTGTTTAGCTAGTTTTTGAAACTTGAAAATTTAGATGGGAAAATCTTTGGTGTCAGAGCCAATTTTTCTTAGGTACAAATTTCATAATGGGTCCTTTTTTGTTAACTTGGAGTGATTTCTTTTTCTCAGTCTTCTTTGGCTTGGTTTGCTTTTTATCACCCTTAACCTTTGTAGGTTTAGGTTTTTCAGAGAGGGGGGAGAGAGGTCTGGGGATTTTATCAAAGAAATTGACGTACGGTGGGAAGGAAGAAAGTTTTGAAGAGCATTTCAAATCTTATCATCATTCCAGTCCAGTCCAGAATTTCTATCATCATTGCAGTCCAGAGAGCTTATCATGTCCAGTCGCCAACTCAACAAGAAAAGATAATCTCAATAATAGGAAACTGCACCACAATTCACTTTCTCTTAGGCACTACCAACGAAACACAAATGCTTCCTACGGTGAACGTATGACCATCGGAACTGTTCTGCCACCAACTCCTCTAGGCAATGTAGCCATCATCTCCTCCGCTAACGACGCTACAAGACCGATGCTCCATACGTCATCGGAGATACAAGACATTGAAAACCAGCAGCACCAGACGCATAATCAGAATTGCCACTAGCAACTGTTGCAGACACTGACAGGGACAGATAGTCAAAACCAACAGCATCAAACGGGGTTGGGAGGTCCTGCTAGAGCTAGGACAGAGGTGAAAAAAGATGCATTCATTCCATTTTCGAAGGACTACGAACACCAATATCGGCCTATCAACAAAGTCCTATTAACAATTCCATTCATTTTCATGCTTATATTCGGGTTAGTAGCGTACTTCCTTCTTCTTGGATGATGAATACCATCGGCAATCATCCGACATTTGTCGCCATGATATTTTTTTTTTGGTGGGATTCATTCTTTTTTCTTTCTTTTTTTGTTGCCACATTTGAACTCACTGTTCACATTTTGTCTAGGCGCTTTCAAGATGCTCTTCCTTGTTGTTATCATGAGATATGCATTGGTCTTACTTCCGTTGCCATGGGCATTACCGGGAACTACACGGTAGAGACATTCGATAGCATAGGGAAGTCTTGTTTAGGTTTATAAAATCTGCATTTGCTTCTTTTTTTGCTAAAAAAATAAAATAAAAAATAATTAAGAACCAGATGTTTCAGATTTGGACTTATGTGATACTCTTTTAAGTTTTCCCATTTCACATGCAGACATAAATGATATTTTTTTAAAATTTAGATCGAGTATACCTTTAACTAACTTCTGTTTGGCTAGTTTTTGAAACTTGAAAATTTAGATGGGAAAATCTTTGGTGTCATAGCTAATTTTTCTTAGGTACCAATTTCATAATGAGTCTTTTATTGTTAACTTGGAGTGATTTCTTTCTCTTAGCCTTATTTGGCTTGGTTTGCTTTTTATCACCATCAACCTTTGTAGGTTTAGGTTTATCAGAGAGGGAGAGAGAGGTCTGGGGATTTTATCAAAGAAATTGACGTACGGTGGAAAGGAAGAAAGTTTTGAAGAGCATTTCAAATCTTATCATCATTCCAGTCCTGTCCAGAATTTCTATCATCATTCCAGTCTAGAGAGTTTAGCCTGTCCAGTCATCAAGTTAACAAGAAAAGATATTCTCAATAATTGGAAACTGCTCCTCAACTCTATTTCTCTTGGGCACCACCAACGGAACCCAAAAGCTTCCCACGGTGAACACTATCACCTGTGGAACTGTTCTGCAACCAACTCCTTTAGGCAATGCAGCCATCATCTCCTCCACCACCGACGCTCTAAGACCGATGCCCCATACGTCATTCGAAATACAAGACATTGATAACCAGCAGCACCAAACACATAATCAAAACCACCACCACCACCACCAGTAACAAACAACGACAGGGAAAAATAATCAAAACCAACAACAACAAACTGGTTTTGGAGGTCCTGCAGTACAGATGGGATAAAAGATTCATTTATTTCATTTTTGAAGGACTACAAACACCAATCTCGGCCTTTCAACAAAATCCTATGAACAATTCCATTCATTTTCATGCTTATATTCTGGTTAGTAGCCATACGTTCATTCTCTTAGATGATGGATACTTATCGGCTACTCATCCGACATATGTAGTCATGATACTTTTTTCTTTGGTGGGATTCATTCTTTCTTTCGTTCTTTTTTGTTGCCACCTCCGAACTCACTGTTCACATTTTGTCTAGGCGCTTTCAAGATGCTCTTTCTTATTGTTATCATGTGAGCTGCATTGGTCTTACTTTCGTTGCTATGGGCATTACCGGGAACTACACGGTAGAGACAGGCTCGATCTTGTAGGGATTTCTTGTTTTGGTTTATTAAATCTGCATTTGATTTTCATGTTTATGAAATCTGCATTTCATCATCTTTATTTACATTTGATTTTCCATATGAAATCTGCATTTCATCATCTTTATTTACATTTGATTTTCCTTATGAAATCTGCATTTGCTTTTATTTGTTAAAAATAAAATAAAAAATAATAAAGAACAGGAGGTTTCAGATTTGAACTTATGTGATACTCTCTTAAGTTTCCCATTTCACAGGCAAACATAAATGATATTTTTCAAAATTTAGATCGAGTATACATTTAACTAACTTCTGTTTGGCTAGTTTTTCAAACTTGAAAATTTCGATTGGAAAATCTTTGGTGTCATAGCCAATTTTTCTTAGGTACCAATTAGATAATGGGTTTTTTTGTTAACTTGGAGTGATTTCTTTTTCTCAGCCTTCTTTGGCTTGGTTTGCTTTTTATCACCCTCAACCTTTGTAAGTTTAGGTGTATTAGAGAGGGGGAGAGAGGTCTGGGGATTTTATCAAAGATATTAGCGTACGGTGGGAAGGAAAAAAGTTTTGTAAAGCATTTCAAATCTTATCATCATTCCAGTCTAGTCCAGAATTTCTATCACCGTTGCAGTCCAGAGAGCTTTTCCTGTCCAATCGTCAACTCAACAAGAAAAGATAATCTCAATAATAGGAAACTGCTCTACAATTCACTTTCTCTTGGACACCACCAACGAAACCCAAATGCTTTCTACGGTAAACGTATCACCACCAGAACTGTTCTGCCACCAACTCCTCCAGGCAATGTAGCCATCATCTCCTCTGCTAATGACACTACAAGACCGATGCTCCATACATCATCAGAAATACAAGACATTGAAAACTAGCAGCACCAGACACATAATCAGAATTGCCACGATCAACAGTTGCAGACACTGACAGGGACAGATAATCAAAACCAATAGCAACAAACGGGGTTGGGATATAACACCCTAAAATAAAGAAAGAAAACAACGCGGTAGGAGATAATTTTATCCGACAAAACAAAGCCGAAAACTAAAGTTTCAATAAGAAAATCACCCAACGAAGGGGAAAGTAAAGCGTTTATAAAACAACAAAAGAGACGATAATTAACAACCTAATAATCTAAACAATTCTATGCCTAGATTAAGAACGGGTGTTTCTACCATCTCCAACAAAAAAAAAACACGAAATCAACCACTATTGTAACGCTCGAAACACCAAGTGTTTTAACTATAAAAATGACCTTTACGGACAACAAACTCCTCAACCCTTTGATACCCCGCCGCTAAAGGAACGTGATAAGCAAGCCAAATTAAGAAAAGGTGTTAGGCTTACGCCTAGTGAGTTCAAATAGTATAATAAATGCATCTATAAGAAGGGCCTTTATACAATTATATATATATATATAATTGACGTAACTTAAAACAGTTTAGGGGGGGCGGAAGTCCAAAATATAACGTGGTGGGGCCAAAACATCCGAAGATGACGGGGGAGACCCGATTTCCGTTATTTATGACGGAACACGAAGTAAGTCATAGATCAACGTTATAGAGCATCACTTATAGGTATAATACCAATGACATCAACCTAAACCAGTCATGTAGTCGATCATGATCTTAAGCTCATTATCTCGGAAATTACATAATAATCACAATGCCTATTTCCGAGTGGAAGTGAGAAGATGATTTGGAGATCACATAATAGTCGCAATGTCTATTTCCAACTTACACCATCGTTCTCACGAATAAAATAAAACGACATCCAAGCCTATAATCCCATTACATTCTAGTGATATACTTAATTACGTTATCTTAAGCATATAAAAATCTATTCCTCACTAAGGTTATGCATAAGCCTTTAATCAAATGAAATATTCCCATTTGCCAACAAAGAACTTCAAATGTAGAACATGAGGGTGTTTGAGTCTTATGGCCAACGATACATTGAAATGAGTATTTTACCAAATGATTAAAACCATTTTCTCCAACCTCATCTTTTCATTATAAACAAGATCTCTAAGTTCGCTCTTTTTGACCTAAAAATCTCCATTTCAACCAAACAAGTAATTACATAAAATTAAAGTGTAAGGCAAGTAATGTACATCATTTCAATTGGTATAAGTTTTCATGAAAGGAATAAGATGAACTCACCTTGTAGGATTTAGGAGAAATCCCAAGTCCTGAACTAATTGGTAGACGGAAGGGAACTCAAAAGCAGCAGGATTTCTGTCCTAATTCGTGAGGCAACAGCAACATCGAAAAACTGAAGGAAATGGAGGGTAAGGCGAGGCGAAGAGCAGCACAGTAGTGTCTGCTGTTTGGCAAAGGGAACGAAGAAACAAGACAGCAGCGACTGCTGCTTGCTGCTGCTGTTTGATGTAGCACAACAACCTTGCTGTCTGCTGTTTTGCGTAACACAGCAGCGGGTGCTGTTCGAGCAAGGAGACGAAGGAAAAACTCGACATGGCTGCTGTTCGACGATGCAAGCTATAAAACAGCACTGCAGACGACTGTTTTGGGCGAAACACACGAAGAACAACACAACAAGCTGCTGTTCGGTGAAGCAGACGAAGAAACAACACGACAAAGTTGATGCTTGTTGTCTTCTGTTAATTGATCACGACAACGTCCATTGCTTGGCAAGGAAAGCGAAGAAACAACACAGCAGAGTTGCTGTCTACTGTTAGCTGTTCGTAACGACATGGCAGTGCCTGCTGCTCGGGCAAGAAAAAATGAAGAAAACAGCATAGCAGAGACTGATGTTTGCTGTCTGTTGCTTGGTCGCATGAGATCTGCCGCCTGATGGATCCAAGGTGCAGGAACGGCTGGAATACAGGCAGACGTAGGCCGGGGTACGGTGTAGACGTGCATGGACCGGAGGCGCTGTGTAGACTTGGCCGGTGCTAAGGTCACACCGGTGACTGCAGTCTCCTCCCGAGTGTTTTCTTAACCTGAAGAAGCCACAATCTCTCCCCCTTCTTACTCAAACAACAATTATTGCCGTTTTCCTCACCTGCCGATTTCTCTTCCCAGCATTTCTCTTCCCCTCCCCTTACTTTACCTTTTCCTTTTCTTCGCCAATCTATGAAACAATAGATAAAGACCCAAAAGTAAGAGAATGAACTTTTTCCCAGGTAAAGAAGGTCTAAGGATAGGATAAACGGCAGTAGCTACCCCCCTCTTTACTTTCTTACCCCACTACATCTAACATTATTTTCCCTATGGATATATACATATATATATATATATATATATATTATTAAAGAAAGACCTGATAACAAAAGAAATGTTCTAAGTTCCTAATATAATATATACACCCACAAAAGAAACGCATACCTCACCAATGAGACGGAAATCCTGACGTAAACGGAGTAGAGAATATGGGAAAAATTCAGGTGTTACAATCCTCCCCACCTTGGATTAAATTTCGCCCTCGAAATTTTAGTTCACGCGAATAGGTGAGGGTAACGCCTCTTCAAGTCCTCTTCCGCTTTCCATGTCACGTTTGACCCTCGATGATGCTTCCATTTTACTTTAACCATGACCACCTCCTTGTGTCTCAATACCTTGGTCTTACTCTCGAAGATGGCTTCTGGTTCTTCCACACATCGGTTGTTCTCATCCACATGAATTTCTAAAAGTGGTATCATACTATCTTCTTCCGTCAAACACTTACGAAGGTAACACACGTGAAATGTATTGTGGATTCCAGACATTTCAGGTGGTAGTTCTAATTTATAAGCTTGAATCCCCACCCTAGCCAAGACTTTAAACGATCAAAGGAAACGGGGGCTGAGTTTTCCACGCTTTCCAAAACCGATAATGCCCTTCCAGGGAGATACTTTTAGCATAACGCGATCGCCCACTTGAAATTTTATAGGTCGATTCCTCTTATTTGCGTAGCTCTTTTGTCGATCTTGAGCCGCCTTTAAGCACTCCCGTATACACTTCACTTTTTCGGTCGCTTCCTGCACGATCTCGGGACCGGCGTACTGTTTCTCACTCGCCTCAAGCCATCACACAGGAGTCCTACATTTTCGTCCATACAATGCTTCAAAAGGTGCCATCCCGATACCGGAATGATAACTATTGTGGTATGCGAACTCCACAAGGGGTAGGTGAGAATCCCAATTCCTGCCAAAGTCGATAACGCACGATCTAAGCATGTCTTCGAGAGTTTGAAAGGTCCGCTCACTCTGACCATCGGTTTGAGCATGGTAAGCTGTACTCAACTTCACCCTCGTGCCCAATTCTTTCTGTAAGCCGCCCCAGAAATGGGAGGTGAATCGGCTATCTCGATCTGACACTATTGACAATGGTATACCATGCCTCGAAACTCCTTCATTGATGTATAACCTGGCAAGTTTGTCCATTGGCAACGATTCTCGCATTACTAGGAAGTGAGCACTATTTGTCAGTCGATCAACCACTACCCATATCGTGTCATGACCTCTGAGAGTCTTCAGCAGTTTGGTCACGAAGTCCATGGTAATATGCTCCCACTTCCATTCGGGAATCTCCAAGGATTGAAGACTACCATAAGGTCGTTGGTGCTCCGCCTTCACTTGCAAACAAGTCACACACCTCTCTACGTAGCGAGCCACATCCAACTTCATCACAGGCCACCAATATGTCAATTTCAAGTCCCGATATATCTTGGTGCTACCCGGATGAATAGAGTATTTAGACTTGTGCGCATCTTCTAGTAACAGTTCATGATTGCCTCCAATCTTGGGTTCCCATATACGCCCTTGAATCAACTTCAAGCCACGACCATCCTCTGTCAGTAGTAAACGTTGTTTCATCATTACCTCACTCTTGAGGTTTTCTTCCAGGAGTGCTTCAGATTTTGCCACTTTGATCCTATCGATCAGACTGGACACTATGTCGATCCTGGTAAGCACAGCTTTCGTCCCATTACCGTACTCTTTTTGACTCAAAGCATCTGCCACTGCATCTGCCTTACCCGGATGGTATAGCAATTCACAATCATAGTCTTTGAACAGCTCAAGCCAACGTCGTTGCCTCATGTTTAGTTCTTTTTGATCAAAAATGTACTTCAAACTCTTGTGGTCGGTGAAAAGTGTGCACTTGGTACCATAAAGGTAATGTCGCCAAAGCTTTTAGGCGAATACCACCGTAGCTAACTCCAAATCGTGGATGGGATAGTTCTTCTCATGATCCTTGAGTTGTCTTGATGCGTAGACAATCACCTTTCCCCTTTGCATCAGGACGCAACCCAACCCCATTTTCGAAGCATCGCTAAAGACTACAAAATCTTCGGACCCCTCTAGTAGGGAGAGAATCGGGGTTTCACATAATTTCTTTTGGAGAGTTCTGAAGGCATGCTCTTGTTTCTTAGTCCAGATAAACTTCACTTTCTTCCTAGTCAGAGCTGTTGAGGAGGAAGCGACTTTGGATAAATCTTCTATAATAACCCGCCAGTCCCAAGAAACTTCGGATTTCTGACGGACTCTTTGGTGGTTCCCAAGAAACTTCTATATACATATATCTATTTATTTTATTAAAGAAAGACTTGATAACACAATAAATGTTCTAAGTTCTTAATATAATACATACACCCACAAAAGAAATGCATACCTCACTAACGAGACGGAAATCCTGACGTGAACGGAGTAGAGAATATGGGAAAAATTTAGGTGTTACATGGGAGGTCCTGTAGGACAGATGAGATAAAAGTTGCATTTATTTCATTTTTGAAGGACTACGAACACCAATCTCGGCCTTTCAACAAAATCCTATTAACAATTCCATTCATTTTCATGCTTATATTCAAGTTAGTAGCCATACGTTCCTTCTCCTGGGATTATGGATACTTATCGGCTACTCATCCGACATATGTATCCATGATACTTCTTTCTTTGGTGGGATTCATTCTTCTTTCGTTGCCACCTCCGAACTCACTGTTTACATTTTGTCTAGGCGCTTTTAAGATGCTCTTCCTTGTTGTTATCATGGGAACTTACTTTCGTTGCCATGGTCATTACCGGGAAGTACACGGTAGAGACAGTCTCGATAACATAGGGATTTCTTGTTTAGGTTTATTAAATCTGCATTTGCTTTTCATGTTTATGAAATGTGCATTTTATCATCTTTATTTACATTTGATTTTCCTTATGAAATATGCATTTGCTTTTTTTTTTTTTTTTGTTAAAAAATTAAAATAATAAATAATAAGGAACATGAGATTCCAGATTTAGACTTATGTGTTACTCTCTTAAGTTTTCTCATTTCACAGGCAGACATAAATGATATTTATCAAAATTTAGATCAAGTATACATTTAACTAACATTTCTGTTTGGCTAGTTTTTTGAACTTGAAAATTTCGATTGGAAAATCTTTTGTGTCGTAGCCAATTTTTCTTAGATATCATTTTCATAATGGGTCCTTTTTTTATTAACTTGGAGTGATTTATTTTTCTCAGTTTTCTTTGGCATGGTTTGCTTTTTATCACCCCCAACCTTTGTAGGTTTAGGTTTTTTAGAGAGGGTGAGAGAGGTCTGAGGATTTTATCAAAGAATTTGACGTTCGGTGGGAAGGAAGATAGTTTTGAACAACATTCCTAATCTTATCATCATTCCAGTCCAATTCAGAATTTCTATCATCATTCCAGTCGAGAGAGCTTATCTTGTCCAGTAATCAACTCAACAAGAAAAGATAATCTCAATAATAGGAAACTGCTCCACAACTCTCTTTCCCTTGGGCACGACCAACAGAACCCAAATGTTTCCCATGGTGAACGCTATCACCCCCGGAACTATTTTGCCACCAACTCCTACAGGCAATTCAGCCATCATCTCCTCCATCACCGACGCTGCAAGACCGATGCCCCATACGTCATCAGAGATACAAGACAGGGAAAACCAGCTGCACCAGATGCATAATCAGAACCGCCACCACTACCACCACCAGTAACAGACAACGATAGGGACAAATAATAAAACCCAACAACTACAAATTGGTTTGGGAGGTCCTGCAGGACAGATGGGATAAAAGATGCATTTATTTCATTTTTTAATGACTACGAACACCAATCTCGGCCTTTCAACAAAATTCTATTAACAATTCCATTCATTTTCATGCTTATATTCATGTTAGTAGCCATACGTTCCTTCTCCTGGGATGATGGATACTTATCGGCTACTCATCCGACATATGTTGCCATGATACTTTTTTTCTTTGGTGGGATTCATTCTTCTTTCGTTCTTTTTTTGTTGCCACCTCCGAACTCACTGTTCACATTTTGTCTAGGTGCTTTTAGGATGCTCTTCCTTGTTGTTATCATGGGAACTGTATTGGTCTTACTTCCGTTGCCATGGCATTACCGAGAACTACACGGTAGAGACACACTTGATAGCATAGAGATTTCTTGTTTAGGTTTATTAAATCTGCATTTGCTTTTCATGTTTATGAAATCTGCATTTCATCATCTTTATTTACATTTGATTTTCCTCATGAAATCTGCATTTGCTTTTAAATAAATAATAATAAGGAACATGAGGTTTTAGATTTGGACTTATGTGTTAGTCTCTTAAGTTTTCCCATTTCACAAGTAGACATAAATGATATTTTTCAAAATAACTAACATTTCTGTTTGGCTAGTTTTTTAAACTTGAAAATTTCGATTACAAAATCTTTGGTGTCATAACCAATTTTTCTTAGATACCATTTTCAAAATGGGTCTTTTTTTGTTAACTTGGAGTGTTTTCTTTTTCTCAGCCTTCTTTGTCTTGGTTTGCTTTTTATCACCCTCAACCTTTGTTGGTTTAGGTTTATTAGAGAGAGGGAGAGAGGTCTGGGGATTTTATCAAAGAATTTGACATACGGTGGGAAGGAAGAAAGTTTTGAAAAGCATTTCAAATCTTATCATCATTCTAGTCCAGAGAGCTTATCTTGTCTAGTCATCAACTCGACAAGAAATGATAATCTCAATAATAGGAAACTGTTGCTCAACTCTCTTTCTCTTGTGCACCACCAACCGAACCCAAATGCGTCCCACGGTGAACGCTATCACCCCCGGAACTATTTTGCCACCAACTCCTACAGGCAATTCAGCCATCATCTCCTCCATCACCGACGCTGCAAGACCGATGCCCCATACGTCATCGGAGATACAAGACATTGAAAACCAGCAGCACCAGACGCATAATCAGAACCGCCACCACAAACACCACCAGTAACAAACAACGATAAGGAAAAATAATCAAAACCAACAACAACAAACTGGTTTGGGAGGTCTTGGAGGACAGATGGGGATAAAAGATGCATTTATTTCATTTTTGATGGACTACGAATACCGCTTCCAGAAATTAAATTGGACAGTAAACTGAACTTTGTAGAGACACCAGAAGCCGTAACTGACAGAAAGATCAGGGTGTTGAGAAATAAAGAAAACAGTTTGGTAAAGGTACAGTGGCGTTGTCACAAGGGTTCAGAGGCTACATGGGAATTAGAGTCTGATATGAGAATCAGATACCCTTGGCTATTTGAATAGATGAATTCCGGGACGAAATTATTTTGAGGGGGAGATAATATTGTACTAGGTTTTAGACAACCTGGGTTGAGGTAACTTTTATGTGATTATTCTGTGAAATACGTGATGGCATGCATGTTATTTAATTAACTGCATGAATAGTATGCATATATGTGACAACATGCAGGGATTATGTGCATATATGTGGAAATATGATAATATGCATGTATACGGGAAAATGATAAAAATCTATGAAGGTGCTTGTGTGATGATAGGTTAGGTGGAAACTATTATTAAAAGAAGAAATAGGCAACCTTCACGATTAAGCAAGGTAGGTTTTAAAAAATATTAAACCCACCGTCCAAAGAGTTTTATAATACTAAACCCACCACCGCCTCTATTAAGAAATATATATATATATATATATATATATATATATATAGAAAAGTAAAAAGATAAGATCTCATCTTATCTTGTTTTTGGGAAAGAAACCTTTTTGAGAGAAAAGAAATTGTGTGTCAAGGCGGTGGAAGTGTTCTTGAGAAGGATTATGTGATCGTTTAAAGGAATTATTGTGTGTTTAAAGCTACCAATTTGTGCTTTTAAGGTGAGTTTTATTACCAAATCATTATTATGATATTTGAACTGTTGAGTTTTGAGGATTTGATTTTTGGAAAGATGAATGGTGAAAATTGTTCTTAAACAGTCTAGAATGATGATTTATAAATCTGGTTATGTGAACTGTTTGGAAAATAAAGAAGGTATTTCTTCTTTAAAACAGTGGGGGAATGATATCATGTTTATAAGAGTTTAAAAAGAGATTTCGAGTTTGGAAAACTTATTGAAAGAACTGGTTGTTCTTGAGTTTCAAAGTTGAGGATAAAACTGTTTTGAAACCATTATTGGTTAAAAAACTATAGAGACTATTCCTTCAAGACGGTTGTGACTTCGGTCTGTCTTCGTTTGGGATTAATCTATAGATTTTGTGGATAAAACTATGGAGGATGTTTCATCAAGACGGTTGTGACTTCGATAACTAATCCATAGATTTTGATGAGAAAATAAAGGTGACATATCAAGGAGAGGTATACCTTCGGTTATAAGGGTGGCATATCAAGGAGAGGTGTACCTTCAGATATAAGGGTGGCATTTGTGTGTGTGAAATATTATAGCTCTTGTTATTATGTCTCTTAAGATCACAATAGATTTGAGTTCTTACTTCTTTGTGATTTGAGGACTCAGAGATGTTGTTCTTATTAGAAATGTTAGTATTGATGTTACTGAGAAGGGGAAAACTTGGCCTATGGCCAATGGTTTTGGATAAAATCATGTTTTGGAACAAAGTGTTTGAATTAAGAGGAACCAGAGAGGCTCTGGTTCTTCCTTGAAAGGAACCAGAAGGGCTCTGGTTGGTCCTCATAATAGAACCAAAGGGTTCTGGATGATGAATTGAGATTTATAAGTCTTATACTAAAGTTTTATTCAAACCAGAGGCTCTGCATCTATTAGATAAGAAATCTGTGTCAAAATCATACTTTAAAAGATGTTTTAAGGATTTTATACTTAGAAAACTTTTATACAAATAAGGACAGACCAGAGAGGCTCTGATTGGCCTACGCGTTGGATTAGAAGGCCTCTGGTTGGTCTTGCATTTTGAGCCAGAAGCTCTGGCTGGTAGAACCAGAGCTCTGATTATAAAAAATCTTTTCAAAATGTATTTTTATACTGGGAAAAGCTAATTTACTATCCATGGTCTTGGTCTATGAATGTTTTGAAGATTTTTCTTAAGTAAGAGGCTCTGGTTGGCTTAACAAGAAGCTCTGGTAAAGGAACCAGAGGAGCTCTGGTCCTGTTGGTTTAGAAATATTTTCTAAGTCTACTCTTTGGAACCAGAGGTCCGGTGGACACAAACAGAATGTGAATTTACACTACATTATGTGAACGAACTTTATTTGAATAATGTTTTGGTGATTTTTCACCTTGTAATTACATGGATAAAGGGATCTCATTAGACCTCCAGGTCTAAGCCTCATTTTGTGTTTTCAAATATGTATTGTAGGAAATGCATAATACAAAGATAGTAAGGGAAAGGGGAAAATGTGAATTGTTTCCCAATGTGCTTAGCTATATGAAGATCAATGGATGTATTTTTGATATTAGATGATATGTAGTACAAGAGCATGTATTTTGGAATTTTTGGGTTGTATATTTTGTAATATAGTTCTTGTACTTTGAACCTTTGTGGGATTAAACATGTATTCTATGAATGAATTATATGTTATATGCAAATGTGAGTTTGGGGGTGTTACAGAACATCAATCTCGGCCTTTCAACAAAATTCTATTAACAATTCCATTCATTTTCATGCTTATACTTAGGTTAGTAGCCATATGTTCCTTCTCCTGGACTATGGATACTTATTGGCTACTCATCTGTTGCCATGCTTTTATATTTTTGTCTTGGAGTTCTGTCTTACAACAGTGGCTGATCTTCATCGATGTTATTAACATGTCTCTGACACATTTCACGAGTTGGTCCACCAAACATTTGATACCATGCGGTCAAAAACTTGTTCAATGTTTTTTTACTTCTTCCTTTCTTTCTATAAATACCCACTTTAATTATCTAAATTCCACTTTGCAGATATACACAGATAACCAGAAGCATATTGTAGTTATAAGAAAATCAAAAATGGCTACTAACAAGTGGAGCATCATCTTACTTCAGTTTCAACCAAGTCGTTTATTGTTGGTGACGATAAAGATTGGACTCTCAACGTCGATTATCAAGCTTGGGCCAATGGCAAGCAATTCTGTGTTGGCGATCGACAAAATATGTGTCCCATTATATAGTGAACTGTGAACCTTAATAATGTCTTATATATATAGGGGCCTAATCAAATGAGAACTAATTAGTTTGTGGTAACTATGAGGTCCAATCTTAACCACAAATTAATAGATAAATTAGAAAATTTATAAATTTGGTAATTTTGAATTAAATTTTTAATGCAAGGACATTTTAGGTATTTTCTCTCCTCTCTCCTCTCTCATTTCTTCTCTCTTCGTCCCCTGTCCTCTGTCCTCCGGCCACCGTCCTCCGATGATACCATAGTGTATCACAATGCATCTTATATGTGTTTAGGTATCACACTGAGGTCGTTTGTGTGGTCGATCGAAGATGTAATATAGTGATATCACAATGCATCTTATATGTGCTTGGGTATCACACTATGTCTTTTGTTTAACACAGTCAATATTTTTAGGTATCACAATGGTGTCACCGGATAATGATGACCGGAGAATGGAGGACGAGGGATGGAGAGAGAAGAGAGGAGAGAAGAGAAAGGAGAGAAAATACGTAAAATGTCTTTGCATTTAAATTTTAATTCAAAATTACCAAAATTATAAATTTCTTAATTTATACTAATTAATTTGTGGTTGAGATTGGATCTCACGGTTACCACAAACTAGTCAGTTTTCCCTTGAATGGGCCCCTATATATATATATATATATATATATA
>NC_037544.1:8261784-8263167 GCF_001531365.2 Cynara cardunculus var. scolymus
TTTACTTTGCAAATCATCTGTTTCATACAAACCCTACAAACCAATCACATCCATCTATTTTCATGATTAAATGCCATGATTAAAACAAGTTATTTTAGTAAAATAAAAAAAAATAAAAAAAATTATTATTATTTTCTCCAATAAAGGGCAATTTGAGAACAAGTTTTAAATGTTTGAGATTATTGAAATCTCCTTTCCCGGAATTAAATCTCATTTCCTAAAAATTATTATTAATCAACAATAATGAATGAAACATTTTAAAAACTGAATAATATAATTTCATTAGTAAAATTGGTTTTAGGAATGAAATATTTTGAAAACTAAATAATATGATTTCATTAGTGAAATTGGTTTCATGGTTACTAATCAAAATAAAATTGGTTTTATTAATAAAACTAAGTAGAAGTGAATATTAGTTTTTTATCATTCAATGAACATCTTGTATTTTATAAAAATTTATGGTTCAGTCAATGGAACATTTTGAAAACTGAATAATATGATTTTATTAATGAAATTAGTTTCATGGTTGCTAACCAAAATGAAATTAGTTTCATGAATGAACATTTTGAGAACTAGATAACAATTTTTTTATTAATGAAATTTGTAAAGAAATCAATTTATTCATGAATTTTACAAATGAAACAAAACAATATACTCAAAATCTGAAAATAACACAACTATAATATTAATAAATCTGGAAAAATTTGTTTATTGAAAAAAATACCGATTTCTTTTGTTATTATGAAAATGAAATAAATAAATTATTAAGAAAAAGATGATTATAAATAAACTCTGAAATTGACGGATTATTTTTATTTAATAAGAGATTACAAAATATTAATGTTAATAAGTATTTATTAAAAATTTATTGGTTTCAAAATTATTATAAAAATAAATTGATTAATCATTTCCTAAAAAATATCAAATCTATATAATATTTCCGATTTAAACACAATTAAAATATTACTAAAATTATCTATTATAAAGTCAAAGGACAAACATAACCTTATGAATTAGAAATAAAAGTAAATTAAATGAAATTATGCTATTGGTGGATGATAGTTTGTACAGTTTGTATAAAAGAGAGCGGTTTGTATTTGATCGCTCATCTCTCTCTCTCTCTCTCTCTATATATATATATATATATATATATATATATAGACATGGGATCACGTGAGACCAGCCTGTTTTCGTGAGACCAGTGAGACCAGCTTTTTACACTTGAAACTTCACAGCAAAATGCTGTGAAGGTAACCTTCACAGTGTTTTTGCTGTGAAGGTTCGACTTTTTTAAATCTTCACAGTGTTTTTGCTGTGAAGTTTCAAGAGTAAAAATGTGGTCTCACGGGTCTCACGAAAACAGGCTGGTCTCACGTGAACCCA
>NC_037544.1:8264667-8267064 GCF_001531365.2 Cynara cardunculus var. scolymus
CCTATATATATATATATATAGGTTCATTTAAAAAATAACTGATTAGTTTGTGATAACTATGAGATCCAATCTCAACCACAAATCAATGGATAAATTAGGAAACTAATATTTTTTAGTAATTTAACTTAAAATTATAA
Organism: Cynara cardunculus var. scolymus; assembly: GCF_001531365.2. NCBI lineage: Eukaryota > Viridiplantae > Streptophyta > Magnoliopsida > Asterales > Asteraceae > Cynara > Cynara cardunculus. The sequence continues at coordinate 8,264,805 of NC_037544.1, forward strand.
TTAAAGGGCATTTTAGGTATTTTAAATTTTTATCTCTCCTCTCACTCCCTCTCTCTCTCTCTCTCTCTCTCTCTCTCTCTCTCTCTCTCTTCTACCTTCGGCATCTGACGCACACCATATGATACCCAAAATACAGCAAGAAACACAATGTGATACCCAAAATACATACAATATGATACCCAAAACACACCAACTAAACTTTAAGACCACCGTGTAAGCAACTGTGTAACCACTGTGATACCAACTGTCGCGAAGATGGGGGAAGGGAAATAGGTAGTGAGGGGGTCACAGGCACAAATATGAGGTTAGTTGTCGGGAATGCTCACAGATGGGTGTTTAATGGTCGAACATCGGAGACGACGTCTTGGTCAGACAAGATGACCGGAGTGGTGGTAGGTGTCGTAGAAGCAGGGCGGACCTGTAGTGTCGGCATGGGTGGCACATGCCACCGTATTATTTTGCCTCCGAATGGTAAAATTTTTAGGTTTGTTAACAGTGCTACTGTATCGTTTCGGAAGGTGCTACCGTATTTTTCCTGAAATTCTAGCAGTGCAACTAAAACCCAAACAAAATAAAGCCCAAATAAAATGCAAAAGCCCAATTAATATCTCCAAATTACAAAACTGTAAAGCCCAAACAAAATAGATTAATCAATAAGGATAAGTAAGCCCAAATAAAATCTAATGGTCCATTGGACTGCAGTCTGCTTAAAGCCCTAAGAAGTAAGGCCTAATTCCTAACTAAAGCCCTAAATCGATCACCTGTGCGACCGTGCATGAGCGATGCGACGATGAAGGCTCTTGAGCGAATGAGCGAGTGAGAGAGTGAGAGCTTGAGGCGTGAGCGACATTGCGACAAGCCGACAGGTGACAGGCGGGCCACCAGGGACAGCGTCGCAGCGAGAACGAGAAGAGAATCGAATCGATTCGATTTTGGAACTCGCCACTCGGTACCGACTCTGTGACTCAGACTCAGTCACTTATTCGATTTAGGTATACAAATTGATCATTCTGTTTACTGTTTAGTTGATTATTTACTATTTTACTTGATTAATGATTACTTAATTAACTCTTGAAAATACAAAATACAAATTGATCTTAGACTTTTAGTTGATTACTTAGTACTTACTTGATTAGTGATTACTTACTTGATTGTTACAATCGTGAAATTGATCAATTTATTAGTTGATTACTTAGTTTAGTTGATGATGACACGATGTTTAGGTTTCATATGCTGATTAGATTTACTAATTTACATTACTCATTACTGATTACTTATTATTGTTTTCATTACTTAGATTTACATAACTCATTCATTATGGAAAAATATTTGAAACGAAAAGCTTCATCATCAACCGGTAATAATGATGCATCCAACAATGTGATTGATGTTAACGATCTTCCTTGGGATCTATCCGAAAGACCGAAAATTATAACTTGTTTCTCAATATACTTTTTGTAATTATTTTTGGGTATATATTGACCGTTTTCAAAAGATGAAGACGCGTCGGGTACAAGTTTAGGAGTTGTTTATCGGTACTATAAAAACCATACTTTTTTGTAATTATTTTTAGATATATATTATATTATATTAATTATATGGTGCCACCGTATGAAAATTTTTCTGGGTCCGTCCCTGCGTAGAAGCCCACCGGATTTGGTCCTCGTGTGTCCGTGTGTGTGTGTATATATATACATATATTAAAATAATTAAACTAACAAAAGTAAATTGGAATATTAAACTAATTAAAGTAAATTGATTAATCAACACAATTTACTAATTTACCCTTTTTTTTATTTTAGTAAATAACATCAATTATCTAAATTTTTGACTCATATATATTGAACCTCACAATTGCAACAAACTATCTAGTTCTCATTAGTGTATGTATACATGCATGCATGTATGTATGTATGTATATATATATATATATATATATATGTATGTGTATGTATGTATGTGTATATATATATATATATCTATACTATATTATAAAGCATTTGAAAAATCTCTTAAAACCATATTTTATGCATAAGGATTGTTCATTGATGCATATTACTTAAAATTCAATATTACAAGTAAATTATGCATTAAGTACAACTTATTAAAGCTCAATGTTTGAATTCGTGTAACTAACTACGGATAAACATAATCAAATAAAGAATAAACATCTCATTTTAAAATATAAAAAATCTAAAATATAATTAGGATAATTATCGAGTTTCTAACCGAAAGTTTAATTATTATTTTTAATAAAAAA
>NC_037544.1:8269328-8284715 GCF_001531365.2 Cynara cardunculus var. scolymus
CACCCCTATATAGAGGAGTATGTATATATGTATGTATATGTATATATATATATATGTATGTATATATATATATATGTATGTATATATATATATATGTATGTATATATATATATATATGTATTTATAGGGGTTGGATTTGAGAGATAACACTAAGAAAAAGGGTCATCCAAACCATCTATCCATTTTAATTGGGTTGTGAATAATAGGAGAGGTTACATTGTCTTAAAATTAAATCCACGATTACAGGGGCGGATACATTTATATGTGTGCCATCTATTTTTAGATCCAACGGTTGAGTCTCCTTTTCTGAATTCTCTCCTTAACGTCCCTCTCTCTATATGTATGCATGCATCTATATGCCATTGTAGAGAGAAAATTGTCTAGGGCAACTTGTCAATTGCAAAATCCTTTGGTAAATTGAACTCGAGTCTAAGAAGTCTATGAAAATGTCAATAGATCCTACATGGTAACATGGTGCTGGCTGCTTACCTTTGAGCGTAGATTGCCATCTTCAGCTTCACAGCTAGGAATGTATCAACTGCATGATAGCATTGGCGTGATGGACATTCACTTTCGTAATCCTAGTTTGTATCCCTATCCCCACTAGGTCCCTTGTATGATTCAATGCATCAGCTTTCTTTGCTCATGATCAGCCACCACCGCATCAATGGTCACAATTGAACATCATAATCTTCATGATCGAGATCACTGGTATAGAAGTCAAAGTTGATGTATTAACTCCATTTTTTCTTTAAAGAAGCCCAAATCTGTTGGCACCATTTATATGTTATTGGATCTTTCTATTGGTTTGACAATAAGATTACCAGTGATCCATGCACGAACAAGAACCATTATTAAAACAATGGAATCTGTTGTTATCCCTCACGATGATTTCTCTGCCCTCCAACTTTGAGATCATCTTCATAGCCTCGTGGCAATCCCAGCATACCCTTAAGTTCTTCATTATTCGAATACTGGTCCCAGCTTCACTAACAAGAAGACCAAAACAAACTGCTAGTTTCTCACTATGAGTTCCCACCATCTCTTCCTTCTCTTCTTCTTCAACGTCTCTTAGCACACTATCCTTATCAGCTGTGTATCCAGCTTTCCTCATTTTCTCTCTTAGTTCCTTCAATAATTTGTATATATCGTTTGATCTTTCATGTGATTTATCACCTACTATAAACTTATGTAATTTCCCACCAAATTCCACCCAACTCCATCCGGTGGTTTTCTTTACACCTCCTAATCTCATTTCTCCTCTGATCCTCTCAACATCACCCCACCTCCCCATTGAAGCATACATATTTGAAAGCAAAACATAGTTACCTGAATTTTCTGGTTCAATTTTGAAAAGTTCCCTTGCAGCAAACTCCCCGAGATCAATCCTTTTTCGAATTCGACTAGCATTTAAGAGCGAACCATAGACTCCAGCATGGGGAACCATTGGCATTTTTTTGATTAATCTTTTTGCTTCATCCAACTTACCTACTCGACCTAACAAGTCAATCATGCATGCATAGTGATCCACATCTGGGTTACTGATAGATTCAAAGACTCTTTGACCTTCTTCTAACATTCCTGCATGACTGCAGGCTGTTAGAACACCAATATATGTTATTCGATCAGGTTGAAAACCATCTCCTTTCATCTTCCGCATTAAATCAATGGCTGAAAAGCCGTCACCATGAGCTGCAAAACCTGTGATCAAAGTGTTGAAGGAAATAACATCTCTTGTCTCCATTTCCTCAAAAACCCTTTTAGCATCTTTCATGCTTCCACACTTGGAGTACATAAAAATGACTGAATTGTAACCTGAAATGCTCAAACTGATTTGATTTTCATTTACAAAGTTTAAAGCCCAGTTTCCTAACTCCAAAACCCCTAGATGGCCACATGCAGATATCACACTGATCATAGTAACTTCATCTGGTTTCATGTCTTTGGACCTGATCATCTCTTTGAAGGCCTCAATTGCCATTGTCGATTGCCCATTCTGTGCATAACCAGCAATCATTGAATTCCATGAGACTACATTCTTTCTGGGCATCCTATCAAAGAGTTCTCTGGCAGAACTCAAATCACCAACCCGTGTGTATGCAGAAATCATTGCATTCCATGCGACAGCATTTCTGAATGCACCCAACTCTTCGAAAACCTTCTTCGCAGCTGCAAGATTCCCACACTTTGCATGCATGTCAAGTAACGCAATCTTAACAAAGGAGTTTAATCTAACATTCTTCTGATTGAGCATCTTCACAAGTGAATTTGCAAGATTTGGATCAGCACGGTCTGAGCATGAGGAAATGACAGCAACCCATGTTGTTTCATCAGGTTGAACTCTCCTATTAACCATCTCATTGAACAGCTCTATAGCCTCTTCTGCAAACCCATTCTGGGCATATCCAGATAACATTGCATTCCAAGAAACAACATTTTTCTCTGGCATTTGATCAAAATACCTCTTTGCAGTAACCAAATCTCGAGTCTTTGAATATCCAGAAACCATTGCAGTCCAAGTGACCACATTTCTCTCAGGCATCAAAGTAAACAACTTATCAGCTTCAACCTTATTCCCCCATCTCCAATAACCAGAAATCATAGAATTCCAATCTGCAACCATCCTTTCAGACATTTCATCAAACAGCTTACGTGCAAAACAAATAGGCCCATGCTTCGCATACACATCCATGACAGCATTACGTACATAACGATCACCTTGATGTCCCATCTTCAAAACATGACCATGAAAGACAATCGCAGCCTTACCCCACGATTTAATCAAGACAGGAAAGACAAAGGCGTCGGGTATAACACCAGAGACCCGCATACAATCAAAGAGGGCGATGACATCATCATGGGCTCCGACGTGGGAGTAGAACTTGAGCATGTTGGTGAATGCATAAACATTGGGTTGTTGGGCGGAGTTGAAAATGAGGCGGGTATAGAACGGCGGTGCACGGAGGCGCGTGCAGTGACTGATAAGGAGTGACACCCAATAGCTATGGTGTTGAAGTGAATGGTGGATGACCTGAGCATGGAACTGTGATAAGTGCTTGATTTGGGTTACTCTCAATGCTATTGCGTTCAAATGTGACATTAAACGTTTTGGTTTGCGAGATGTGATGACATGAGGATGCTTTAATAACATCCATCATACCAAAATAATTGTTGGCTTATTAGTAGTAAACTAATAATCTACTAAGAGATTCTCCAGGGCCGTTTATAAAATATTTACCCGGTAATTGATTATCAATAAAATTTAACACTATTATTTACTTATCGGGAGAGATTTTAGTCCATTAAAACGACATCACATGCAATAATTTACCCGGTAAATGCTTACCGTCGTCCTCACTCACCGGATAAGACAATGGTCTTCGTCTCGCTCTTTTTTTTTTTTTTTTTGGTCAGGGTGTCCGGGCCAAAGCCCGACTAATCCCCAGCAATTTTTGGAGGCTAAACATGGCCCCACTTAAATGTCGCCAACACTCCCTTCCCAGGGCTCGAACTTGGGTTCATGACTATGTCATGCCCAAGCCTTTACCACTAGGCTGGAAGGTCTTCGTCTCGCTCTTTCCGGATAAGATTTTTGGTCCTTATCATATTCATCCGGTGAGGTAACCTGACTTGGTAAACACTTATCCGAATAAGCATTTGGTAAATGGCCCCTAATACCGGAAAATATACGTTTTGTATATTATTTTGTTTTAATAAATTATTATTTATATTGTTCTCTAAGATAGATAAACCTAATATATGTAAATTATATTACATGGATATTTAACATAATAAAAAGTAATAGGAAATAATATGTACCGTCTTATAAAGTATATTAGTAAAAGTCTTGACAAAATGAAAAGCTAAATGTAATACTATACTTAAACGTCTCTTCCCAAGACCGGCCGTAGCATGTATCCCCCGGTGACGATTCACACACATCTATCTTCCCCAGATGACGATTCAGTCTCCCCATACTATAAATGATACGGTTAGGGGTTCAATTCATTCTCCAGTTCTTGCTTTCATCTTTATCTTCTCCAGATTCAGATTCATTCTCCATCGCTCCATCTTAGGTATAGTTTTATCGATTTCAAACTCTCAATTTAGTTAGGTATCAAATGCTTACTCATCTCCATCTCTCAATTTTGATCATCTTCCTGAAAACACAACACAGTTGAGGCAATTGGATCTATGTGTTTGAATTAAATGTCAGACTTGTGGTTCGGTGAGTTAAGAGGATAACAACTGATTCAAGAATTTGAGTCCATTGTCATTGCAATGGTTGTGTGTAGTTTTGTTTGTAGTTCAATATTGATGCCAAATGATATAGTAGTATGCACTTTTTTCACTTAAAAAGTCCTTTTACATGACCATTAATAGAGGTGTCTTTGGTTCAAGTAGGAAATCAAACCATGAACACCTATGGACAAGTGATTCATAGTGATTGATAACTAATATTGTTAAGTGCAGGGACCATGGATGTTATGAAAATAAAAAATTAAGAACCACTAATGTAAATAGTTTGTTTTAAAGACCAAATCTAAAATTTGAACAAACTACAAGGCCATAAGTGTAATTCACTCTAATAAATATATTATTAGATATGTTTGCAACAATTTCAATAATTTTATATTATTCAAAAAATATATTAAATCCATTGAATATAGATAAAAACAGGTAATTGTACTTTTTTTTTATTTACTTATTAAATAAAATAAAATAAAAAACTTGTATAAAAAACCATCCGAAATTTTTTTGAATGATCCAAAAAAAACTTGTATAAAAAAACTTTCCGAAAAAATTATTAAGTTACAGATTTAATATTAATTATGTTTTATAAATTAATTTAAATAAAATATAACAAAAATGATTAAAATCAAGAATAAAAAAAGAAATTAGACAAAAAGTTAAGTTCTTGTACTAGGAGTTGGTTTCTACTTTCTTGTTAAGAATCTCTAAATGGATAAGTATATATGACCATATAAGAACCTCTTGGGAAAATGTCTTAAAAATAAAAACCTCATGTTCTAAAAACTTAATTAACAAATTATAATATAACTTATTATAAATGACTGTTACGATAAACCGTAAAATAACGAATTTTTTATCCTCATATCAATATTTTTGTTGATATAACAATAAATAGTATGAAAAATTATGGATATAATCTCTTAATAAAAAATTATGGGACGTAATTTTTTTAGTAAGAAATCATGTTATGCGAAACAATTTTATTAAAAACTTTACCTTAATTTATTCAATTGTTATTGTTCCCAATAAAACATTGAGTAAATTACATAAGTGATCTTTTTATTTATCGATTTTTATCAATAGCAATTTCAAATATAAATCACTTCAGTTGTTTCTAACGTTTCAATTTGCTTTCACTAATCTTTGTTGAGCCTAACATCCGCTAAAGTCAACCGGCATGTACCCTAATGTGCTAGTAGAGTTGTTCATCAATAGTAGGATATGCTAGATGACGATACGCTCAGTCTGTTAGAAAAGCAAACTTTGACAATTATTTTCGGAAAAAATGTACAGATCTAGGCTGGACAATAAAACTAATAGAGGCATTGATAATAAAAAATATTCTAGACAATCCTGACCTACCGTTTATGTATTTACTAGTTGTGTACCTGCACATTGCTGCGGGATGCACATGTCCTTATTAAGATACATTTCATTTTTAAATATCAAATTTTTGCAAGATGCTTTGAAGTATTTCCTGTAAGAAGAGTTTTATGTGGCGTAAACAAGACATAAAATATGAAAATGTAAAATAGAATGTGTAGTACAAACACATTTTCTTCCAAATAAAACACATAGTTTGACTTATGGACACATTTCGTAACAAAGCGTATACCATAGGGTATGTTAAAAAGTGTTAAGAGCATGTTGTTTTTAATATTATGTTGGAGTAAGATGTCGTTGCAAATTTTTTATGCTTTCCCAAATGCTTCAGGTTATGTGTAATGAAATGGTTGGAGTCCAAAACCGCTTGGAATAATGACATTTTTCCTTTTGTGTTCAATATTAAAACAAGGTATCATCATGTGGTCTCAAATATAGCAAATACTTTCAAGAAAATTGTAATTTTTCGTAACAAATTTTACGCATTTTTTAAAATATATCAAACATATTCAAAAATAATTAATTAGTTGCAGTAATTGAAAAACAAAAAAAATTCCAAAAGAAAAAAAATAATGAAAATGTTTCTTAATTATCTTGAATTTTGTTTGATGAAAAAATGAAAATGAAATCTTTCATGCTAACATGTGATCGCTATCTAATTATTTGGGTATTTATACAAGGTAAAAAATTGCAAAACAGACAAAAAAAAATTTGTATACTACAAAATAATATTTAGGAACTTGTGATTCATACTCATAACCAAAAGGAATCCCAGAACATAGTATGCTTTAATGTTGATGATTAAAAAGACATTTTACCATCTACATTTTCTAGCAGAACCCAAGTCTTCAAAGAAGAAAATGGGAATGATTTAACAATGTCATATACTGAATAGAAACAACCAAAAGAAGGTAATATTTAGAATGGTTAACTTTAGCACAAAGTTGTTTATGAACCATTCTCTCACTTATTGTCATAAACTATAGAGAATGCAATATGGCCAACACGTACCAAATAGAAATTGAATCGAGTATACAGTCACCATAAGGAGTGGACCATCCAGAAGCAAGATGCAATAGGTGCAGTCAAAATTGAAACTTTAAGGTGCATACCAGCAACAGAAATTGGAAGCACAACTGGTTCGAACTCATCAAATCAATATCCAATATATCTTCCGGCAGCCAAATTAAACAGATAGTAGCGTATCTGAACACACCCCAAATCATAATACATTCCCCTTCTCTATCCTGTTTTGTTGAAGGTTGGCTCTTAGGACTGATGATACACAAGAGATAACCAGACCTCACATTCTCTAGAAACAGCTCTAGACTTCTTAAAGCATCAAAAAGCACATATCAACCAACATCTCTAGACTTATCTTAAAGTGTAAAAGTAGAAAAGTTTCTACAAGATGTGAAATCAAAAGAATAACTTATGGTCCAACAGGGAGTAGAGACACTAACAATAAAACATCAACCAACATCATGGTTTGAACAAAAATCACAAGAACCCAGAAACCCCAATTATGTTAAACAATCCTAAAAGCATAATGAAAAAGCAAAACAGTTCACACACTTGAGCAAACCAAGCAAGCAAACAAAGAGACCTAAATTTTCACAAGCAAATCTGGGCACTCTTGCTAACTTGTTTTTTGTTTTTTTTTGGGGGGGGGGGGGTATGCAACTCGCAAGAGTGATGCAACCAGCTTGTCGTAAATGTAACTAAGGGTCCGTTTACCTAAACGCTTACCCGGTAAGTACTTACTGGTAAGAATCAATACTCTAATTTACTTTACCAAGTAAGATTGTAGTCCATCAAAACGGTATTGTGTGTGATGATTTACCCAGTAAGTGAAATTGATGACTCTTATCGGATGAACATAATAAGGATTGAGAATCTTAGCCGGTAAGTGACAGTGATGACCCTAACTCTATAACCGATTTATATCCTATCCTATGTCAACTTACCTTATTATTAAACCTTCCCCACATTTTCCATCATTGCTCCATTAACTACAATCATAATTTTATAAAATAACCCTTTGTTTGGAAAAAACCAAGATTGTTTTAACAGACTCAATCCAAGCTATACAACCCCAACACTGTTTTGGCAACCTAATTTAGCATAAAAAATCTGAAAGCCAACAATAAGGGTAGTAAACTAACATGATACACTTAACTACATGTGGTGATTTTGATTTGAACAGTATATCTTGTATCTTTTGTCTCTTCAACCTTTGCATTTCCTTTAACCTTAAGAACTTATTAAGAATCAGAATTTGTTAAATAATTTATACATACCTTCCTTGAGTACTCCACCTATTTCCGAATTCTGATCGATTGTTAAATAAATCGTACATACCTTTCTTGTGTTCTTTCTGATACATGTTCAAGATGTTCAAAAACAACTTGTAGACATGATCAACATTCTGGAAACATTTATGAAAACCGGAAGTTAGAATGTACATACACAGAGATCAATATGGATCATATCCAAAGGCTTGGTGCAGGAGGTTTCTGATTTTGTTCGGTGAGAGGCCTGTTTTAGTTTTCCCATCTCCCAGGCTGAGCATAAATGATCTTTTTCAAAGTTGAGATCAGGAATCCCCTTGACCAGCTTCTGTTTGTCTAGCTTTCTTAGGACATCAAAATTCAGGTGTGAGAACTTCTGGTGCCATAGCCAATTTTTATCGCTCTTCTAGGATACAAGGCAAAGGATGTCTTGTCCCTCGGAGGATTGAAAGTCCAGAAGATAGAGATTCCCTTCTCTCTTGGCCTTGATGAAGGTTTGACCGGGCTTTGTTTCTATGATATAGAAACCTTTGCAGAATCTGACTTCAAGACCCTTGTCGCAGAACTGGCTTATGCTTAGTAAGTTGTGCTTCAGACCTTCAACATAAGCCACTTTGCTGATGGATATGTTGCCTTTGATGAGAGTTTTGTATCCCTTGATGGTTCCCTTACTATTGTCTCCAAAAGTGACAGAGCCTCTAGATATCTCGATGAACGAGGACAGCTAACTTTTGTCACCAGTCATGTGCCTGGAGCAACCTGAATCCATGTACCATGGTTGCACATGCTGGTCCTGCAAGACAAATTAAGGGGTTTTAGGTACACATTTCTTAACGGGTCCACGTTTGTTAGTAGGAGATACCACTCTCTTTTCATCACCCTTAGCCTTTGCAGGCTTGGGTTTGTTAGCATTTCCCTTGCTCTTAGACTTAGGCTTTTTCACATTTTCATTGGCTTTAACTTTATACAATAAACGTGTTGGGAGAATATGCAGTGATGTGTCAACATGTGATTCCTCAAGTTTTGTAAAAGAGCTAAACATTTACAATCATTATACTTTGGACATGAATGTCTAGTGTTCTTTTTATTCGCTGAAAATGAAGAAGTAAATGCAGGGGATGTAAATCTTGTCCTAACATCAGTTGTTTTTACAAACTTCCTATCTAGTTCATATTTTTTTTGAATGGGTCTTTGTGTTTACTTCTTTTCTCTTGAGGAAGGACTACTTTTCTTCAGCTGAATGAGAGGAAAAGTGGTGGTTAGTTTTCTCAAAGGCAGGCCACTTCTGTTTTTGCTCACGAGTAAACTTAATGAACTTAGAAGATATGCTAGGGCTTTTTGATTTATCGTTGGCAGATTTGATATTTCTCAGTTTTCCCTTTCCATTGTCTGAAGATTTCATCGATGGAGGAATACTAGATTTCATTCAGGGTTTGAAGTTTTGAGGCTTCTTATCCTCAATGATCATTGGTGATTTACAGATCATCTCTTCTTCATTTTCAGAATCGAGAAAGTCTCTCGCTGATTTCTCGAAATCAAAATTAGCATGGATGTTCGTAGGAGGTGTGGGTTCAGAGGTTGATGCTTCAGAGTGATCTACTTGAGGTTCCATCGTTTCTGACTTAGATGAACTTTCAATGTTACTTGGATGATTAATCGATTCATCAGATGATGGTTCCTTATTAGGATTCTCCTTTTCATCAACAATACTTGCTGATGAATTGGGATTGACAACAAGAGACTCTGGTTTAACCATAAAGTTTCCATCGGTCTCTGATTTGGAGGTGTCATTCCTTTCATCAGAATTCTTACATGTACTGCTCTCGTACACCATATTTTCAAAATCCTGTCTTAAGACGACAGTTTTTCCATCGACTTTAACTCTTTTAAAATTTGCTTTTGGTTTCGGGATAAAGTCGAGTTGTTGAATGCATCCAAGTTTGAAAGTGGATTCAAGGGTGAATTTCTTTGATTCGATGGAGTCCAATTCATTGAATCCAATCCCTTGTGTGTCCCTTTGACTGGTTAATTTTTCATACACATCTTGGGCATCCTTGAAATTCTTCATCAAAAGTTCATTGGTTTGAAGCTTCTAGTGAAAAATCTCCCTTTCCTTTTGAAAGAAATCTTTGAGAGCTACTGAGTTAAGGCTCTCTGCCTCAGATTCTTTTAAAGCCTTAGTTTTCGTTTCTAAGTCTTTGGTTACTCTCTTGTTCATTTCCAGAAGTTTTTCTTTCTCTGATTTTTTAAGAGCGGCGATGCGAGTCTTCTCTTTCATGAGATCGGCTTTTTCTCCGGTTAGAAGATCAGTCTCTCTTTTATAGAAACTGACTTCTTTATCCGCTTTACGTCTTTCAGATTTTTCAAAATCTAATTTTTCTTTTGATTTCAAAAAGTCCTCTGAAAGCTTTATTACCCTTAACTCTAGCTCAGATGGAGCTGAGTTGGTTTCATCGATAGTAGAGTCACATACCTGATCATCAGTGTCAGAGGCAGATTTTGCATTGGACGTGGCCATTAGATGGATGAGTGCTTTGTCTTCTTCATCGGATGAAGAATCAGACACCCAGTTTTCTTTCTCAACCATCAGGCTTCGCTCTCTAGGATTGTATTTGTATTTATTCTTGTAATAGTCAGCATCCTTTACTAGTCGTCCTCTGCATTCTTTGGAAAAATGACCGATTTTTCCGCACCTGAAGCAGCGGAGGTCATTTTTCCTTCCATCTTAGTCCTCTTTCTTCTCCTCTCTTCTATCTTCTCTTTTGTCTTCTTTCTCTTCTCTTCCCTCTGATGAAATTTAGATGGCTTCCTTTCATAGGATGGCTGGTACCTTTCCCTCTTGAACTCTCTTCATTCATAGGGTTTCTTGATGAACTTTTTCTGGAACTGCTTTGTAATCAAGGCAAGAGATTTGGCCAAAGCTTTGAGGTCATCGTTTGATTGGAAAAACAATCAATTGGCTCTGATACCAATTGTTGAACCCAGATCTGTCAATAACACTAATAATTAAGTTAAGAATAACCAAATTATAGTGTTTGAATGAATTTATACTAATTTTCATGGTGACAAATAAAAATAGAAACTTCACCTTTATTTTGTTTATAAAGCTTATAGCCTCTTCAAACTCCACTGTTCTTTTTGGTGGAGGCTCCTCATCATCAATTACAGTAATGTTATATCCTTTGGACAATTAATATCATCAACGGGGCTTTGGCCTAGCAGTATCCTGGTTTTATTGGTAGAGCCAAGCCTCCTAAAGGTAAAAAGGGTGTTGTGAGTTCACTTACTATGTACAAATATTTTCAAAAGAGAATCATAGATTGATTCAATGTTTTGGTCGGTATGATAGGTTAAAAGGCTTACAAATCAAGAACATTTCAACTAATCTAAAGTCCAAAGTAGTTCTTGATCGTAGTGACGTAGCTTTACAATCTTATTAATCGGTTATAGCCTGCATAGGCTTCCACGTAAAGAGATAAACTCACGAGTTCAAGCCACATTTGAAGGATTTCAATGAACAATTTCCAATGTTTAAATAAGGAATCAACAAAATATAAACTTCTTACTTTTGGAGTTTTATATCAAATCATAAAAACCATAAAGGTTGAAGTGAGAACCTTTACACTTTAAGCACAACCTACAAATACTAACGTTCTTCAAATTGAATTTGGAATAAAATACTTATTACTTATTTTAAGGTGGGCAAGAAATGTCCTGAAAATCAAGACAAACATCTATTTTATGCGACTAACAAATCACATACAATCTAAGTATCTAACCAACATTGCTCGTTTGAAGAATTTTACTTTAAACATCAAACACATTCCCTAACATTAGATACATGGAATGATAGGGGTACATGGTCCCAGATGAATGTATCCAGAGACAGTGTTTTGTAGAAGAGACATGAAGATCATACTAATATGAAGCACGAAAATAGGAATTCTTATCTCTTGTCCACATGGGACATATCTTCCTTTCTACAACTGTAGCTCCATTCTATGATAAAACAAAAGCTATATTATGAGAAATATGGACATGTTCTCCATGACCTGACTGTTATTTTACATTTATTATGAGAAAGATGATTGATTAGCATTTGCCCTTTTACAATGGATATATATATAATATATATAATATAATATATATATATATATATATATATATGTGTGTGTGCATGATTAAAAGAGGTATAGTCTCAATAACAGAGAAGATAACACAAAAATATATCAAAAATCAAATTGCTAAAAATACGTGTAAATGTTTATGATATGTAAATCTTATCTATTTCAAAAAACTGAATACATAAAGTCCAGTGCCTGAAATGAAAACAAAGAGATTGTGAAGCCACAAGATATAACTTCGAAAAAGAAATGAGTTAAAAACGATTGACATGAAGTTAATGGTTTTGGAACATATAAATCATCGGCTGCTCTAAGATTTGGCACATCATTTTAAAGACTAACATAGCAACTGATACTAAACACAAACAAACCAAAAGTTCTAGAATTCGATGGTGTCAAGAGAATTCGTTTTATTGATTTTTTTATTCATAAAAAAACAAAGCAAACAAGAGAATATAAAGGGCTAGGAAATCTGCTAAACAAGGAAACAGAATAACGGAAAGGCTATAAACAAGGAAACGGAATAACACCAAATCTCTATACTCCCCCTCAAGATGGAGCATGTAAGTCTTGAAGGCCCATCTTGCTAAGTAACGAGTGTAGCTGCTGAGTTCCGAGCCCTTTAGTAAGCAGGTCCGCAAGCTGCATCTTGCTGTCAATCGGCATAGTCACAATCTCTTTTGACTCGACCCTTTCGCGAACAAAGAAACAGTCCATTTCAACATGTTTCGTCCGTTCATGAAAAACGGGATTATTTGCAATATGTCTTGCCGCCTGGTTGTCACAGAACATAGCTATAGGAGAAGTAAGGTAGACTTGTAGGTCTTTGAGCAACCAACAAACCCATAGAACCTCGCTAACCGTGGAGGCCATGGCCCTATATTCGGCCTCTGCTGAAGACCGGGAGACAACCGACTGTTTCTTGGTCTTCCATGAAATGGGAGCACCACCTAAGAGGAGAATATACCCATTTCTGGAACGTCGCGTGTAGGGGCAACCGAGCCAGTCGGAGTCGCAGTAAGCAGTCAAGACAGGTTCCCTTTGTTCGGTAGAAGGATGCCCTGTCCTGGTGTTCCTTTTAAATACCGTAGAACACGGTGTGCTGCCTCCAAGTGATTATGTCTGGGATCGGCGACAAATTGGCTCAAAACGTTGACCGCATAAGTGATATCGGGTCGAGTGGCTTGGAGATATAACAGTCTGCCAATCAGACGCCGATATTGGCTGGCATCAACCGGGTCTTCCTGTTCTCCCTTATCAAGTTTTAATCCATGTTCAAAAGGAAAGGCACTAGGGCGACATCCCAACATTCCGCTATCATCGAGAATGTCTAGAGTATATTTCCGTTGGCTCAAAACCAAACCATCGGCTGTTTTTGCAACCTCGATGCCAAGGAAGTATTTCAAGGGTCCTAGATTCTTGATGCTGAACTCATTGTCGAGGTGCTTCTTTGTATCTTCAATTTTCACATGATCATTCCCGACAATGATAACATCGTCCACGTAAATTAGAATGGCAACATAGGAGTTGTCCTTTTGATGAGTGAACAAGGAGTGATCAGCTTTTGACTGTTGGAAACTCAGACCGATTAGAAATTTGGTAAATTTTTGGTACCAGTTTCTTGATGCCTGCTTGAGACCGTATAGAGATTTGCGGAGACGACAAACTCTTGTCTCATTTTCTTTGGAGAAACCTTGAGGAATCTTCATGTATACTTCCTCATCTAAATCTCCATGCAAGAAGGCATTATTCACATCTAGTTGGTGAATGATCCAATTTTTCTTGGCGGCAACGGATAATARGGTTCGAACGGTCACCAATTTAGCTACCGGAGCGAAAGTGTCATGGTAATCCATGCCTTCCATTTGTGTAAAACCTTTGGCGACAAGTCTCGCTTTATATCTATCGACCTCGCCATTCGGCTTGCACTTTGTCTTATAAACCCATTTAGAGTCTATGGCTCGTTTCCCGTCGGGTAAGGATTCAAGTGTCCACGTTCCATTTTTCTCAAGAGCTTTAATCTCAATTTGCATGGCTTCTCTCCACCGTTTATCCTGYGCAGCTTGTTGGAAACACTTCGGCTCATCATGAGAACTGATGGCCGTTAAGAAGGCTTTATGTGAATCAGAAAAATTATTGTATGAAACAAAATGAGAGATGGGGTGTACCGTCGAGGCAGCGTGATTGGAAACGGGTTGTGAATGATCGACCGAAGGGGGGAGCTTCACAAGAAAATCGTTGAACCGTGTTGGTTGAGATCRAGTTCTTTTGCTCCTTGCCTCAGTAAGGATGGGTTGTTCCACTGACTCACTTTMTTCCTGTTGGGAACTCAAGTTGGTGATGTTTGGTTCAATAACCGGATCGGTTTCTTGGTTGGTGGCCTGCACACCCTCTGTGACATTATGGTCTTCATGATCCTCAGTTCTTACATTGGGTTTGCTAACTTGAGTTGGGACAGGATCATCAAATATTGGGTTAGCAGGAAGTTTAATGGGCTCAGGCCCATCATTGGTCGCATCAATTTGTTCGAATTTCTTGAAAGGAAAGTTGTCTTCACAGAAGTGAACATCTCTGCTTACCACAATTTTCTTGCTTTCAATGTCATAGACTTTATATCCCTTAGTTCCTTGGGGGTAGCCTAAGAATACCCCTGGTTTGCCTTTCTCTTTAAATTTGTCTCCATTGGTGTTGGTGTTTTTGTAGTAGGCTAAACAACCGAAGATTCTCATGTGTTCATACTTCGGCTTTTGATTCCAAACCAGCTCAAAAGGCGTTTTGTTCTTGATGACCTTGGATGGGAGACGATTTATAATGTACGCAGCGGTTAAAATGCACTCTCCCCAAAATTTCTTTGGAAGGTTTGCTTCAAATCTCAATGCCCGGGCAGTTTCAAGGAGGTATCTATGTTTCCTTTCCACGACCCCATTTTGTTGTGGGGTGTGTGGACAGGTAGTTTCCAATAGGATCCCCTTTTTATTATAAAAGTCCATCATAGAGTTAGACGTAAACTCGCCACCATTGTCGCATCTAACTCTTTTAATTTGTTTTCCGAATTGCACTTYSACCATTTTATGAAAATTCATTAAACACTCGCTAGCATCACTTTTGTGTTTAATTAGGAAGATCCATACCGATCTACTGTAATCGTCTACTATGGTGAGGAAAAWTTTTGCCYGTGTGTAAGATGGTACGCGGTAACCACCCCAAATGTCACAGTGAATTAACTCAAAGGAATTGCAAGTTTTTATTATGCTAACTGGAAAAGGTGTTCGAGCATGTTTAGCCTTTGCACAAGAATCACAAATGCTACTACTGGATTCAATAGAATTACTTTT
>NC_037544.1:8285210-8286895 GCF_001531365.2 Cynara cardunculus var. scolymus
TTTCTCCTTTATTCCCAGGCCACCAATCTGGGTAGCCAACCAACTTGAAACATCCATCTCGCTTGTGCCCATCTCGTCCGCAGAAGGTGCAATGTTCATTATCTTTTCTTTCCTTCCCTGATTTGGCAGCGGGTCTTTCTTTAGGTTGTTGAGGAGTGAAATCACGTTTCTGGAATGCCTTGAACGCAGCGGAATCATCCGTTGCCCTTTTTTCGTTTGAAATGGCCCTTTGTCTCTCATCTTCCGCCACCATGTGATAAGCAACGCCTAGGTTAGGAGTGGGTTTTGTTGCAAGGATCTGGGTTTTGATAACATTGAAGTCGTTATCTAAGCCCATGAGGAATTCATAGAGATGCTCCTTCTCAATATGGTTCGTAGTCTTCTTTCCAAGGTCGCAGGTGCACAGGTTACAGCAGCAACGAGGAAAAGGTTGTAAGGATTGGGCTTCATCCCAAAGAGAACGCAGGCGGGTGTAATATGTTGATACCGAAGATCCATCTTGTCGAGTGGTAGCGATTTGTTGTTTTAGTTCATACGCTCTCGGAGCACTTTCTTTGCCAAACCTTTCGAGGAGATCTACCCATATTTCTGCAGATGTGCCTGCATATTTTACGCTGTTTCGGATGTTCTTTTCCATGGCGGTGGTGAGCCACCCCTTTATCATCGCATCACATCGCAACCATGGCATATGCTTCGGGGACGTTTTTTCCGGCTTCTTGATTGTTCCATCGACAAACTCTATTTTGTTTTTGGCAAAGAGAGAGTTGGTTATCTCCTACGACCAATCGGCATAATTGCTGTCTGTGAGAACGTCGTTGACGTGAAGTTGTTTTGGGTAGTCCGACGGATGAAGATAGTAAGGTGAATTGTGATCGATGGCGTTTTCTTCGGTGGGTTTTGGTGTTTCGCCTCCGGCCATTGTAACAGGGATGGCGGCGGTGTAGGGTAACAAGAATCGAAGTTTTTAGAACCGCTCTGATACCATCTAGAATTCGATGGTGTCAAGAGAATTCGTTTTATTGCTTTTTTTATTCATAAAAAAACAAAGCAAACAAGAGAATATAAAGGGCTAGGAAATCTGCTAAACAAGGAAACAGAATAACGGAAAGGCTATAAACAAGGAAACGGAATAACACCAAATCTCTATAAAAGTAGAACCCATTTTCTGGATTAAAACAGAAGATTTTTTATCATCATATAATGGCATCACATTCACATTCCAAAACAAAAACGATTGTGATTTAATGGCATCACATTCCAAAACAGAAGCTATAATGATATAATAATTTCAAAAATAACTAAATGGGTGACATCACATGATACAACATCAAACTCATTTGAATCATATAAGCCTATTCGAATACCCATTTTCTGGTTTGGAACCACCATCAAAGCAGAAGCTTTCAAGAAAGCAACCAACGGATTTTCTGGTTTGGAATTCCCATTTTCTGGTATGTATGTGTGTGTCTATATTTATGTATGGATGTGTGTAGACACTAAAATGGAATTGATTGAAGAAAGCAACTAATACTAATACTAACCAATAGAAAACTCAATTTCAAGAAAGCAACTCATAAAACTTTCGTTTCAACTAAGCAAGCAGATTTAAATGAAGCTAGAGTATATGACAAGTAAATCATACCCTCACGATTTGTATAAGTTTTCATAAAGAGAAAAGAAATGAA
>NC_037544.1:8287600-8331062 GCF_001531365.2 Cynara cardunculus var. scolymus
AGGACTTCCATGGAAGGGAAAGAACCTCTAGGGAAATGATGATTTCAAAAGTACAAGAAGGATAGGACAACCCAAAAGGTGGCAGGTACCCCCCCTTTTTACTCTACTGAATTCAAAAGAAGGCTTACCTTAAAGTTTATCTATATATATAAAAATATACTTATATATTATATAAGCATAAAATACTTAATAAAGAAAGATTTAAAAGAATTAGGGTGACTAAAGCTCTAAATAGGTGGATGAAAACGCGTACCTCACTAACGGGACGAAAACCCTTGATGCGCACGAAGCAGGGAAAAGGGAAAGATTTTCAGGTGTTACAATCCTTCCCACCTTGGGTTCAATTTCGTCCCCGAAATTTTAGTTCACTTGAAAGGTGAGGGTAACGCCTCTTCAAATCCTCTTCCGCTTCCCATGTTACGTTTGACCCTCGGTGATGTTTCCATTGTACTTTATCCATGACAATTTCTTTGTGTCTCAACACCTTGATCTTTCTTTCCAGGATGGCTTCCGGCTCTTCAACACACCGGTTGATCTCGTCCACATGAATTTCCGAAAGTGGAATAACACTTTCTTCTTCCGCTAAGCACTTACGAATGTAACATACATGAAATATGTTATGGATCCTGGCCATTTATGGTGGTAGTTCTAATTTATAAGCTTGAAGTTCCACTCTATCCAAGACTTTAAACGGCCCAAGGAAACGGGGGCTGAGTTTCCCACGTTTTCCAAAACGGATAACTCCTTTCCAGTGAGATACTTTTAGCATAACGCGGTCGCCTACTTGGAATTCTATGGGTCGGCTCCTCTTATCTGCATAACTCTTTTGGCGAGCTTGAGCCGCCTTCAAGCGTTCCCGTATACTTCACTTTATCGGCTGTTTCCTGCATAATCTTGGGACCAGCGAATTGCTTCTCACCCGCTTCTAACCAACATACCGAAGTCCTACATTTTCGTCCGTTCAAGGCCTCAAAAGGTGCCATCCCTATGCTGGAATGGTAACTGTTGTTGTAGGCAAACTCCACCAGGGGTAGGTGAGAATCCCAATTCCCGCCAAAGTCAATAACGTACGATCTAAGCATGTCTTCGAGTGTTTGAATAGTCCGCTCATTCTGGCCATCGGTTTAAGGGTGGTAAGCTGTACTCAATTTCACTCTCGTGCCCAGCTTTTTCTGCAAGCCGCCCCAGAAATGGGAGGTGAATCGGCTATCCCTATCAGACACTATTGACAGTGGTATACCATGCCTCGAAACTACTTCATCAACGTATAACCTGGCAAGTTTTTCCATTGGCAACGATTCTCGCATTGCTAAGAAGTGAGCACTCTTTGTCAGTCCATCGACAAGTACCCATATCGCGTCATGGCCTTTAAGAGTCTTCGGCAGTTTGGTCAGGAAGTCCATGGTAATATGCTCCCATTTCCATTCGGGAATTTCCAAGGATTGAAGACTACCATAAGTTCATTGGTGTTCCGCCTTCACTTGCAAACAAGTCACGCACCTCTCCACATAACGAGCCACATCCAACTTCATAATAGGCCACCAATACGTCAACTTCAAGTCCCGATACATCTTGGTGCTACCCGGATGAATGGGGTATTTGGACTTGTGTGCGTCTTCAAGTAACAGTTCGCGATTGCCTCCAATCTTGGGTACCCAAATACGCCCTTGAAACAACTTCAAGCCACGGCCATCCTCTATCAGAAGTAGGCGTTGTTTCATCATTACTTCACTCTTGAGGTTCTCTTCTAGGAGTGCTTCAGATTGCACCACCTTGATCTGATCAATCAGACTAGACACTATATCGATCCTGGTAAGCACAACTTTTGTCCCACTATCATACTCCTTTCGGCTCAAAGCATCTGCCACTACATTTGCCTTACCCGGGTGGTATAGCAATTCACAATCGTAGTCTTTGAGTAGCTCAAGCCAACAACGTTGCCTCATGTTTAAATCTTTTTGATAAAAAAATGTACTTCAAACTCTTATGATCAGTGTAAAGCGTGTACTTGGTTCCATAGAGGTAATGTCGCCAAAGTTTTAAGGCGAATATCACCGCTGCCAGTTCCAAGTCATGGGTGGGATAATTCTTCTCGTGATCTTTGAGTTGTCTGGATGCGTATGTTATTACTTTTCCCCTTTGCATCAAGACACAACCCAATCCCATTTTAGAGGTGTCGCTAAAAACTACAAAGTCTTCGGATCCTTTTGGGAAGGAGAGAACCGACGCTTCACACAATTTCTTTTGGAGAGTTCTAAAAGCATACTCTTGCTTCTCTGTCCAGATAAACTTCATATTCTTCCTAGTCAATGCTGTCAAGGAAGAAGCGACCTTGGAGAAATCTTGGATAAATCTCCTGTAATAACCTGCCAGACCCAAGAAACTTCGAATCTCTGACGGACTCTTTGGTGGTTCCCAGTTCATCATTGCCTCGATCTTGGATGGGTCCACCTTCACCCGTCTCAAGTGACAACGTGACCCAAGAGTTGGACCTCTTTTAGCCAAAAGTCTCACTTGGAGAATTTTGCATACAATTTCTCCTTTCTTAAAACTTCGAGAACTTCTTGAAGGTGCTGCTCATGATCCGTCTCATCCTTGGAATAGACGAGTATGTCGTCAATGAACACTATCACTGACTTATCAAGGAACGGTCGACACACTCGGTTCATCAAGTCCATGAATAATGTTGGTGCATTCGTCAGACCGAAAGGCATGACCATGAATTCATAGTGCCCATATCGCGTTCTAAAAGCTGTCTTCGACATATCATCTTCTCTCACTCGAACTTGGTGATACCTCGAGCGAAGGTCAATCTTAAAGAAGCAACTTGCTCCCTGAAGTTGGTCAAAAAGGTCGTCTATCCTAGGAAGAGGGTATTTGTTTTTCACGGTTGCCTTATTGAGCTCTCTGTAGTCAATACACATCCTCAAGGTGCCGTCTTTTTTTTACAAACAAAACTGGAGCTCCCCATGGTGACGAACTCGGTCAGATAAATCCTTTCTCCAGAAGGTCTTGCAATTGGGACATTAACTCTCACATCTCGGATGGCGCCAAATGGTAAGAGGCTCTAGCAATTGGAGCGGTTCCCGGAATGAGGTCGATCCGGAACTCCACTTGTCTATCGGGTGGTAATCCGGGTAGGTCTTCAGGGAATACATCAGAAAATTCATTAACCACTTTCACATCTTCAACTCTTTTTATCTCTAGCATGGTATTCAATACATACGCAATAAATGAGGAGCATCCTTTAGCTAGGCACTTACGTGCCTTCGCCATGGATAAGAGTACTACATTTCCTTTTCTTCCTTCTCCATAAGCTAGTACGGCATCCCCGCCTGACAAAGAAATTCGGATCAGCTTCTTAGAGCATAAGATTTCCACTTGGTTCTCAACTAGCCAATCCATCCCGATTATGACATCGAATCCGCCTATAGCCATGGGTATGAGGTCCACCTGAAATTCCTTTCCTTCAATTCCCAAAACGCAACCTCTAACAATTTCACGCACCAAAACTTGACTACCATTCGCTATATCTATGATTAATGCATCTTCTAGTGTACTAGGTGGCGTATGCAAGTGTTGATAGAATGTAGTGGACACAAAGGAACATGAAGCACCTGAATCAAAAAGCACGTGAGCAGGTACGAAGTTAATAAGGAACGTACCCGACACTACATCCGTCCCCGCCTTAGCTTCTTCTCTCGACATCTGAAAGGCTCGACCGGTTGATTTTGGGGCGTTCTCTTTTCTTCCCTGACTCCCACCTGTTTTCAACTTTTGGCATTCATTCTTGAAATGGCCCGGCTCTCCGCATCCAAAACATATGGGTCCCTTGATTGGACACTTGTTTCGTGTGTGGCCTGCCTTCCCACACTTAAAGCATTTGGTGGGGGTAGAGTTGGTGCTACACGGGCCGTGATGTTTACTGCGGTATTTGGGACACCATCTAGCCTCTTGTTTGGGATGGGCTCCGCGATTGTTGCTGCCAACGTAGTTTGGCTTTTTGGATGGTGTGTAAGGCCCTTCCCACTTCCTCTTCTCTCCACTCGACATCCTTTCTTCCTTTCCTTTAACATAAACCGATTCCAAGACCTTGGCTTCTTCGATTGCCTCTCTGAGGGTGGAAGCTCTAGAGTTCCTAACCATCATCATCATGTCTGCAGGTAGGCCTTCATCTTATCTTTCTCCATTGGGGCCACGTGTCCCACCAAATTTAGCTTTTCCATGAAGAGTCAGGTGTAGTCCCTTACTGACAAATTTCCCTTCTTAAGGGTTCAGAACTCTTTTTCGATGCGGTCCATCTCTTGTTCGTTGCAATATTCTTCCATTACCTTTTCTTTGAATGTGGTCCAACTCATCTTGGCCAATTCCGCAACCTCGATGGTTGAGATGACAATGTTCCACCAGGTAAGAGCTGCACCCCTCAGCATTTGAGAGCCAAACTTCACTTTTTGCCCCTCATCACAGTCACAAGCCCGGAAGGCTTGCTCGATTTCTCGAAGCCAATTCTTGCACACCACGGGGTCGTCCGGCCCCACAAATTCTGGTGGTTTGCAACATAGAAAGGTCTTGTAAGAGCAATTTCTACCCATTTGTCTCGCCTCAATCGTTGCTAGTTCCTGGGTTGGGAGTCCGTTTCCCGTACCCCCAGACCCCTCCATAGTTATATTTTCGGCAACTGCTTCATGCTTACGATTATTAATATCTATGTCCTCCAAAAGTTTCATAAAAAATTCTTGTTGTTGGGCCATAGCTCTATTCATAACATTCAGCATTGTGTCCATCATTCTTGACTCTGGGGTTTCCTCTTCGATTACAGGGTTAGTGGTGGCATTGTCAATTGGAGGAGCCTGGTCATCTCCACCTCCCAAGGTGTCTTGCCTAAGATGGACCATTGCGATGGTGGTTTGTGGTGGTTGATCCGCGGTCGATTCTGTCACTGCATGACCCTCCGGTGAGGTATCCCGTCTACTCCGAGTGTTCACCATAAAGGCTGAATGCAAGAGAGTGGAAGAGTGTTAGAATAGGAAGAATATGGAATTATCATAACACGTACCGACACATTCATAAATTCTTGCAATAGCAGTGAGTTTAAGCACACTTATGCAACAACATACTCAAAATAGCATTAACTTAGTGAAATTTCGAATACGTTATACATAAGAATCCTCAACACCGCTGTCACTACTCATGAATTGTGCAACTCTATTGCCCCCTAAAGTTCTCTTATCTTAACAGTTCCTACCCACCTTTCACAAACTGATACTTACAATTTCAGCTTAAGTCTAGGCGTCATGATCCCTTACCTAGTTCACTTAAACTAGTGCTCTGATACCAACTTGTAACACTCTACAAAAAGGAAGAAGGTAACACGGTAGGAGATAAATTTTATCCGACAAAATAAAGCCGGAAAGCTAGAGTTTCAATAAGAAAATCACCCAACACAAGGGGAAAGGTAAAGCGTTTACAGAACAACAGAAAGACGATAATTAACAACCTATTAATCTAAACAATTCTATGTCTAGATTACAAACGGGTGTTTCTACCATCTCAACAAAATACGAAATCAACCAAGATTTGCAACGCTCGAAACACCAAGTGTTTTAACTACAAAAAGACCTTTACGGTCGTCAATCACCTCAACCCTTTGATACCCCGCCGCCAAAGGGACCTGATAAGCAAACCAAATCAAGAAGAGGTGTTAGGCTTACACATAGTGAGTTCAAATGGTCAATAATAAGTGCATCAACAAGAAAGCCTTGATATCACTATATATATATA
Organism: Cynara cardunculus var. scolymus; assembly: GCF_001531365.2. Lineage (NCBI taxonomy): Eukaryota > Viridiplantae > Streptophyta > Magnoliopsida > Asterales > Asteraceae > Cynara > Cynara cardunculus. The sequence goes on from NC_037544.1 coordinate 8,293,382, forward strand.
TATATATATATATATATGAGAATAAAATAAAAGAAATGACGTAACTTAAAACAGTTTAAAGGAGGATGGTAAGTCCACAAATATAACGAGGTGGGGACAAAACATCCGAAGATGACGGGTGAGGCCCGATTTCCGTTATTTATGACGGAACACGAAGTAAGTCATAAATTAATGTTATAGAGCATCAATTATAGGTATAATACTATTGACATCAACCTAAACCAGTCATATAATCTGTCGTGATCTTAAGCTCTTTATCTCCAAAATTACATAATAATGCCTAAATTCGAGTGGGGTGAGAGGGTGATTTGGAAATTGCATAATAATCACAATGCCTAAATCCAACTTACATCATCCTTCACAAAAAATGAAATAAAACGACTTTCATACCCATATCCCATTACCTCTTAGTGACATGCCTAAATCAATAACTTAAACACATTGGCAGTTATTCAACAATAAGAATTTTTTTTACATGAGTTCGCAATCAAAAGAGATATTCTCCCTTACTAGATAATAATTCTATATGTAAATTATAAGAGGTTTTAAAGTGTTATGGCCGATAATACTTGAGAGTGTGCATCTTATTTAGTGACAAAACCTCATCTCGACTCACATTAACATAATTAACGGATTTCTCTAGCTCATACACTTTTGACCTAAAACTTTCGTTTCGACTAAGCAAGCAGATTTAAATGAAGCTAGAGTATATGACAAGTAAATCATACCCTCACGATTTGTATAAGTTTTCATAAAGAGAAAAGAAATGAACTCATCTGTAGGATTTAGGAGAAATCCCAATCTCGCGAAATTTACCGGTAGACGGAAGGAATTCGAAAACCGTAAAATTTCAACTTATCATCAAGGGCAACAGCAGTAACAAAAATGAAGAAGTGGAGGGTTGGCAATTCAGAAAACAACACAATAGCGTCCGTTGTTTACGCGAATCTAACGAAGAAACGGTTCGACGGTGCCTGTTGTTTGGCGAAGGATTCAGTAACAGCTTAGCCGAGGCTGCTGTTTGCTCGACGCAGCGGCGAAAGACAGGTCAACAACTGTGGCTGTTTTGGTGAAGCAGTCCAGTAACAGTACCGTTGTGGCTGATGTTGCTGTATGAAGAAAACGGCAAAGGAAGCAAAGCAGTAGCAAATGCTACTTGTTGTTGCTGTTGCTGTTGTTTCTGTAGGGTGAAGAAGCGAAGGAAGCAAAGCAGTAGCAATACTACCTGATGTTGCTGCTATTTTTGCAAGGTGAAGAACAGTAGCGCCTGCTGCTGCGAGAAACCGTCTAAAACGCAGAGAGGCCGAGGGGTGTAAAATGATCGGGGCTGGAGGCACGGTAATGGCGTGGTCGGCACTAAGGTAGGCCTAATCAACGGTGGTTGCAGTTCTCGAATGAGGATCGATACTCCAGTGGTTTCCATAGCTGGGGGTTTTTCCTTGAACCCAAGAGAAGGAGACGGTTCTCTTTTTCTATGCTTCCTCCCATCCTTCCCGCCCTCTAAAGACTTATCCTCTCAAAATCAAACCAGAGGTTAAGGACTTCCATGGAAGGGAAAGAACCTCTAGGGAAATGATGATTTCAAAAGTACAAGAAGGATAGGACAACCCAAAAGGTGGCAGGTACCCCCCCCCCCATTTTTACTCCACTGAATTCAAAAGAAGGCTTACCTTAAAGTTTATCTATATATAAAAAAAATACACTTATATATTATATATGCAGATAATACTTAATAAAGAAAGATTTAAAACAATTAGGGTGACTAAAGCTCTAAATAGGTGGATGAAAACGCGTACCTCACTACGGGACGAAAACCCTTGATGCGCACGGAGCAGAGAAAAGGGAAAGATTTTCGGGTGTTACAGATAGTCGTAAACTAAGGTAACCAAAATGCAATAGAATAAATTGGGTGTTACCGTATAGTCATGTTGGCATCAATATGTTACCCATCTCTCCTCCATGCTCAAAAGGGGACAATGTTTCTGCATCATTGTTAAAATGAAGAACTTGGTTTTTACATTTCTTGGGACTTCAACCATCAGAACAAAAAGATAACACCATTGAATCAAGCAAAAGATGAAGATGAAAAATCATTAAAGCTAAGATGAAGTCTATAAAGTGAACTTCAGTTTAATATTGAAAAGGAAAAAACTCCAACATCCGGTTGCTACATGGGTACAGTTGAAAATTGTTGGAAAATTATTAAATGTTAAACCTCTCTTTGAGGACTTTAAACAAACATATGATAAACAACAACTTGGGTTAGAAAAAATCAAATACTTTATTTGAGGACTTCCAACAAACACATGATAAGCAACACAATAACAAAAGAATATAAAAAAACAGGAAAGGAGAAAGAACATGGTAGTAAATTGAAGTAAAAAAAAACATACAACACATAGAACCCTAACACACACAAGTGAAATGAATTGAAGTAAAAATAACATACAACACATCGGACCCTAACAAACACAAGTGAAATCAAACCTTAAACCAAAGAAAACTCAAAGGACAACAAATAAAGAAATACAACCGATAGACCCTAAGAAATTACCTCGATTGGGATAGTGATGGATCGACATTGGAATAAGGAGCAATGAATGAATCGGTAGATGAACGATGTCAATAAGAACCCTAAACGCATTTCTAATCATATTTGAATTCACCGGGAGCTTCAATCGCCATTTGGGAAATCAAATCGTCGCTTTGGGAAGGAAGCCATCAACACATGCGTGTAATAGGGAAGGTAATTTTGTGTTAGATATAGCATTGTTAAGTTGTATATTATGCATAAACTTGTTGTAATTAAGAGATTTTAATGAATTATGCTTTAAAAAGCGGTACTATATGTAATAAAGATTGTTTTTAAAACTTTAAGACTTTATGCAGTAAAAGATAGTACCAAATGCATTAGATGTTGTTTTTAAGACTTTTGTTAAATCTCATTTATAAGGTAGTATAAATAATTAATTAAATTCAATATATAATTAATATTTTATTATTGTCATTAAAAAGTTTAAAATCCCACTTGGTTTGTGGCTTGTTCCTCCAAAATATGTTATATACTCATATAGCATCTTTCAAATCTTAATATTGAAATATTTGATTGTTGAAAAAAAATTCAAACTCTTAAATTTTATTAATATTTGGAGAGGAAATATTGATAAGAAAATATTTTATGAAATTTCTTTTGTTATGCTATGTAAATTACTACATTTATACGTCTTGAATGATTTTTAATATTATTTATGGTTTTGAGTAAATTTCAAATTTCATTCATGTTGTTTTATGAAATAATTATATGTATTGGGTCCTTTGCCTTGACATCGTTAACTTTAGCTCTGTTGTATATAATGTATTTTGCCCAACCTTTCTCACTAGTACCCCCTCCTTCTCCTCGGTGCCTTTTCTCTTCTCCTCTCCCTCCCCCCTCTCATCTCCGTCCACTCACCACCGTTCACCGCCTTGTCTCGACGATCTCCATCTGGAACCAATCCGACGATCTCTGTCTCCTAGAACTTCCACCATCATTTTTCCTCCCTGCAATAACAAAAGCCACCACACACACCACCGTCGCAGCACTCAACCGCTCACTTCTCGTCCTTGTACACTCACTCATATCTGGTTTTAGGGGTTTTTTTGTATGTGACTCTCATTTTCGACTCTGAGTTCGGTTTAATTGAACATGGGGATTGGTTTGGTTTTTTGATTTCATTTTGGATTGACGAGTAACAATGAAGGGAAGGAGGCCGGAGATGATGGAGTTTAGGGACGATTTGGTTCCGATCATGTGTAGGTTTATTTCTTTTCATGATTTAGGTTGTACACATAGCATTAAAATTTGTATAACATAAACTTTCATACAATAAGAGTAAAATGACAAAAATATCTTCTCGTGCTCCTCACGGGAAGGAGGTTTAACGGAGAGATTTTATTAGAAGTTAATGTTAAAGACCCAACTCACAACATGTAATTATTTTATCTCTGCTACTACATCAATTCTAATTAAATATCAACACTAGTGACATGCATCGAGACATACCAGATCAATTCTCTTCTAAAACGCAATTCATGGGTGGGCATGAGATTAAAAATAATCAAGAGTTCAGATCTCTTATTACGTTTCTTACCATAACTTCTTTTCTCACACAATCCATCACTTTCTACTTGAATGCATATGATAAGGTACCAACAAGAGTTATTTGCTAGGATATATAGAAGAAAAGTGATTTCAGCAAGATAGTGTAATCAAAGACACCTTTGATGTACCAACTTAAGTGAGCCCCTTACACTAGACCTCATGTTTTCTATATTACCATAAAATATAACAACAATGGAGTTTAATTATGTTTTTGCTTGGTTGTGAATGATCTCATCAATTTACAACAAAAACAGATACAACTGCTATATGTGTTCTTCACTACCACTTATTAAGATTCTTATTTCTCCGTGTATGAATTTTGAATTTTGGAGTTTTATATAGGAACACAAAAACATGATGGAAGCAGAAGTTAGATCAATGATCATGTGAGAAGCATAGTTAACATAAGAATTGTAAGAAGGGGTCTTGATCCTTGATCACTTTCATCTCAAACCTACCTATGAATCACGCTTGATATGGGGATTGATCCGGTGCATCTCATCCTAATGTGCATCCAAGGTGGACATCCCTTCTCATGCTTATCACCTTAACTCATCTTCTCACTGGAACCCAATCCCATAAGTTATTATCTTAGTCTTGTGAGTAATATATGTATTATAATGATGAATGCATGTGTGCTTCACTGTATACGTATTTTTATTCTTGAATAGGTGAGATCTGATACGAGCTATTTTATGCACTGTTTGTTGAATCCATAGCAGAAAAGGCGAATCGTTGTCAAGTAAAGACAAGGAGAGAGGAGTAAAAGATGTAGATTTGTGCAAGTGATGTTTTCCACAATTCTTGATGAAATATAACTTTTACAAACAAGATGAAATCCAATCCAATGGGAGGTAGGAGAGTAATCAAATGAGGTTGACAACCTTATTGTTTCACAGTGTAATTATTTCTAGTGTGTATATTTGTTGTAATGCATCGTACAGTATGTGAAACAACATATGATTATTGGTTCTTACGGTTCTCATCTAATTATACCATTTGGGATTGTAGTGATAAATCATGTACTCTTATGTGTATAGCGTACAAAAGGAATTAAGGTTTGGCTTCTTAAACACAATTGCTCATAATTCAAGCAAATTGAGGATAATTTTGTTTTAAAGTTGGCTACAAAATCTATCTAATAATGCTGTCAAGTTCTTACTATTTTTACATTGCAATAATCTTCCGTACCATTTTTGAAATGCATAATATAATCCACTAATATATTCATTTTTTTGCCATCAATTTTTACTAAATAATTTTTTTTGTCTTCTTTTCTTTGTGGATTTTAAGGTGTTTTCGGTTTCTTGCATATTACCTTTGTAATGTTTTTTATTATTATATTTTATAATAAATTTGCATATATAGTTCATGTGAGACCAATCTACTTTCGTGAAACCATTAAATTACAATAAAACTTCTCAATAGAACATTGTGAAGATATAAAAATAAACCGGACTTTTATAACATGTGAATGGTTTACCTTCACAATGTTCTGTTGTGAACGTTTAAAGTTATTTATATGGTCTCATGAAAACAACATGGTCTCTCTTGATCCCAAGTCAGCCTTTATGTATATATTAGGATATATGTAAGTATATATATATATATATAGAGAGAGAGAGAGAGAGAGGGAGACAAGATCAAACGAGAACGGTACATATTTAAATGAACACGAAAACAGGCAAATCATGTGCAAAATCATATGTGTATTTACATTGATGGTCAAAGAAAGTGTTAGGGTGACTTGTAGCTGCGTTCTCAGGTCGTCGGGTAAGGTCGCCTGAATCACATGTAATTTTGTATGTGATGTTTGTGTAAAATCACATGTGATTCGCTTGTTTTCGTGTTAAAATCAATCGTTCTTTATTATTTCAGTTAATTACATTTTTCATCCTCGGGGTTTGTTAAATTTTTTGGATTTCATCCCTTTAGTTTTAAAATTTCGGTTTTCATTCTTATTGTTTGCAATTCCTTTATATTTTCGTCCCTGAGGCCAAGACACTACTTCTAAGTATGAAGGACTAAAATATAAATAAATTTTAAACCATAGGAACGAATATAGTAAATCATAAAAACGAAAAAGATGATGAATTATAAACCATAAGAATAAAATTTGTGATTTCAAAATGACAAACATGAAAATAGAAATTCTCAACAAACCACAGGAACTAAAAACATAATTCATTCTTATCATTTAATACAGATAACGTTAAAATGCAATTTCTTTCCAACAAGCATTTGATCTTGTAGTCAACTTATGGGAGATTCAAAAAAGAAGGCAAAATATAGTGAAAATATAAAAATAAAAGAATGTTTATATATGAATCATTGAAAAAATGTATTTGAAGATCCATATGTGAACTCATATGAATAATTTATAACGTTGGTTCACATATACATCTTCAAATATATTTTTCAATGGATTCGCATGTTAACCTTCATTTAATCTTTTTTTTTTCTTACCTTTCTAACAATATTTAGCCTTCTTATTTGAATCAATCAGTAGCCAACTTTAAAAAAATCCCTCATTTGGTTGTAACTTGCTCTTAAATGGATCTTGTGTTTTAAGATGCAAAATCTTAATTCCTTTTTGTTGCCAACACTAGCTACCCATAAGTTTACAATACTTATTACTACAATCAATTAAAAAGTATGCATACCTCAAAGCATAAGCAAAAGTTGAGAACCAGTTATCATGTATTATATCACATTATGAAAAAAATGCATTTAAAAGTACAGGGAAAATACGCACACATTAAAAATAATCACATTGTGAAACAACATGGTTCTCAACCTCATTTGGTTATCCCCTACCTCCCATATATTCCGATGGATTGGATTGGATTTCATCTTGTTTGTACAAGTTATATATCATCAAGAATTGTGGACAACAACATCCCTTGCACAAATTCACATCTTCTACTCCTCTCTTCCTTGTCTTTACTTGACAATGATTCGCTCTTTTTGCTGCAGATTCAACAAACAAAACATAAAATAGCTCATATCAGGTCTTACCTATTCAAGAATAAAAATATGTATACAATCAAGCACACATACATTCATAATTACAGTACATGTATTACTCCAAGATTGACATTCTTTTGTCACTATTAAAGGGTATTTCAATCGCTTCAATTATTAACTACTTGTCCAGCTCGTTTTTTTTTAATCTCCGAAGGCCGAAAACTAAAATTATCATGAACATAACTACCGCATGCAAGATAATAATTTCTGCTACCATCATGTTTTTGTGTTCCTATATACGACTCCAAAATTCAATTCATACACAGAGAAATTAGAATCTTGTTCTCGAGAGATTCTTAATAAATGGTAGTGAAGAACATATGCCAAACACATATAGTAGTGTTTGTGTATCATCATCAATGAAGGAAACACTACAACAAAATCGAGTTTATAGCGCCCCCCACCCCCAAAAGTGTTTAAGTGTCATAATAGAGTTTCCTGACACGGGACCGAACAGTCATGTTACTCCTAATTTAGCAAGCATGGATATCTGAAGCTTACCATGGTAGTGACGCTCTCCATGTTGGTAACGGTAAGGGACTCCTTATACTTCATATTGGCTCCTCAACCATTTACTCACCACATAAACCCTTTTGTCAATCTAATATTCTTCACGTACCAGAAATCACCAAAAGTCTTCTTTTTTGTCCAGAAATTTTGTTTAGATAACAATATTTTCTTTGAATTTCACTCAACAGTTTTTGTCGTGAAGGACAAGTCTACACGCACTACCTTGCTTACGGGTCCTAGTGATAATGGTTTATACTTCATTCGTCTAGCCCAGCTCAAGTCTAGCAATAAAATCGCTTTTGCTGCTGATCGTGCATCCTCTACCATTTGGCATAGGCGGCTTGTTCGTCCACATCAGCGTCTTTTCCATTTTATGTTTTCTAGATTTTTATTCCTATAACAAATAAGACATTACCTTTTTGTACGTCTTGTCAAATGGGCAAATCACCAAAACATTCATTACCTGTTTCTTCTTTTTCGAAGTAATGAAATTTTGGATTTCGTTTATTGTGATGTCCGGAGTCCTGCACCTATTCTATCATTTGAAGGTCATCGTTACTTTATGTTATGTGTTGATCATCATTCTCGTTATATGCGGATCTATCTATTGGCTCAAAAATCAGATGTCTACAACACCTTCAAAGGTTTTCTTACCATGATCGAAAGACAATTTACTACAAAGGTCAAAAACATTCAAACTGACTAGGGTGGTGAATTTCGAAATCTCTCTCTCTTCTTCTCATCCCTTGGCATCGTTCATCGTCGTTCATGTCCTCACACCAGCGAGCAAAACGGCTTTGTGGAACGATGCAATTGACATGTTGTTGAAACCGGTCTCACTCTGCTTGCTCAATCCAGTATTCCTCAATGTTTCTTGCATTACGCCTTCGGTACAGTTGTATACCTAATCAACCGCATGCCTTCTCGAACCTCAACAAACAAATCACTATTCTAACATCTCTTCAAACGATCTCCCAATTACTCCTTTCTTCGGGTCTTCCGATTGTAAATGCTTTCCTCACCTTCGACTGTACAACCATCAAAAAATTAACTTTCAATTGACCCTTTGTGTCTTTCTTGGTTATAGTCCTTTCCATCATGGCTATCGTTGCCTTGACCTGTCGGCAAAGCGTTTATACATTGCTTATCATGTTCGCTTCAATGAAGACCACTTCCCCTTTGTTATTCCTATTGCCGCCACTTCCTCACCTACATCAGCATGTCCCTACACCTCCTCGATATCACCTCGTGTGGTAACCAACAACACTCCACCTGTCGGTCCATCTCTTGCAACAGCCGATCCGTCTAGTTCACCACATACTTTCTCGCCCATCTTGGTCTTCTCCTGAACCCACTTCCCTGATATACCATGATCCACATACCAGTGGTTCATCTCCATTATCATCCACTTCCTCCTCTCCATCACCACCATCGCCTCCGGCCCCTAGACAACGTCCCCCTAACCTCCGGTCCAACCCCAAACAACGGATTCCCTTCAATCCCTAAGCTAATCTTACCACCACCTCCATTGCACCTATTGAACCAATCTCGTTTACTGTTGCCAACAAATCTCCTGAGTGGTGTCAAGCTATGGCCTAGGAGTACTCTACTCTTGTTAAAAACGACATGTGGTCTCTAGTTCCTTGTGCTCTTTGAGAATGTAAATCTCCATGCCAAAACAGGAGGAAAGAGTATCTATAAATAAAGAACCAATTTACAAATACGACCCCATAAGAATGGAGAAATAAAACAAACTACAAAAAGTATAAATATATACAAAATGTAAAAACTAAGTGTGTCTAATATCCCCCCTCGAGCGAAACGATGGCGGACCAATGCGAAGCATATCCCGAAAGAACTCAAATTGACGACGAGGGAGACTCTTCGTGAAAATATCAGCCACTTGAAGCTTAGACAAAACAAACCGGGTATGAAGTTTATCGGATGAGACGAATTCCCGAATAAAATGATAATCAAGATCAATATGCTTAGCTCTTTTATGGAAGACTGGATTTTGTGTGAGAAAGAGTGCATTCTTATTGTCACATAAAAGAGTTGGTCGGACTGAAGGTAAAGCATGAAGTTCACGTAGTAAATGAGTGATCCATATTATTTATATAGCAGTATTAGCCATTACTCGATATTCAGATTCACAGTTGGAGTGGGAGATCGAGGGTTGTTTCTTGGCACTCCAAGAGATAAGATTTCCCCCTAGGAATATCGAGTAGCCGTATGTGGATCGCCGAGTCACAAGACACTGAACCCAGTCTGCATCAGAGTAACCAAGAATAGTCGTGGATGACAGACGAGAAACTGTGAGACCAAATGATATATTGCCCTTAATATCCCGAAGAATCCGCTTGACGTACTGATAATGAGAGTTTGTCTAGGCCTGGAGAAACTGACTAACCTGATTAACCACATATGAGATATCAGGACGTGTGATGGTCAAGTATTGAAGAGCCCCAACCAGGGAAGGATGGTGAGTAGGATCATGATATAGAGGACCGTTGGTGATAAAAAGCAGTGTTGGAAGCAAGAGGAGTGGTGACAGGTTTAGAATCAAGAAGATTTGCCTGATTTAAAATGTCGTGAGCGTACTTGGATTGACTAAGAAATAAGCTATTATCCATATAGGTTACCTCGAGCCCAAGAAAATAACTGAGTTTGCCAAGATCTTTAATAGCAAACTCCTTGTGTAATTTGGTGATGAAGGACTGAATGACATGTGCTTGATTGCCGGTTACAATCAAATCATCAACATAGACAAGTGGATATAAGGTGCAGGAATCTCGTGAACACAAACAAAGATGTATCAGCCCGGCTACAGACAAACCCGCTGTTAATAAAAAGGTACTTAGGCGATGAAACCAGGCCCTCGGAGCTTGTTTAAGGCCGTAGAGGGCTTTGTTAAGACGATACACATGATCAGGAAAATTAGGGTCCTGAAAGCCCAGCGGTTGTTCCATGTACACGAGTTCACCCAAATTGCCATGAAGAAAGGCATTATAAACATCAAGTTGGTGAAGTTTCCAGTTGTTAATAACAGTTAATGATAGAACAATGCGGACCATTGAGGCCTTGACGAGCGGGCTAAATGTTTGTGAATAGTCTAAGCCCGAAATTTGACTGAAACCTTGAGCGATGAGACGAGCCGTATGTCTCTCAATAGAGCCATCAGCATGATATTTGGTACAAAACAACCATTTGCAACCAACCACGTTGTGATGATTAGGACGAGGCACTAACGTCCAAGTGTTATTTAGGCAGAGGGCATCCACCTCTTTTTGCATAGCATTCATCCAAATTGGGTGTTTAGCAGCAGTTTTGAAGCCTTTCGGGTTGGTGGAAGCGAATAAAGCAGAGAGAAGTCCATGAGTGGTAGTGTGTGCTAAATTGGCCTGATATTTAGGTTTAAATATTCCAGCCTTGGATCTTGTCATCATTGGATGACCAGATGATTGGTTCGTTGAAACTGTACCAATAGAAGGTGTGGTATTGCCAGTTGGTTGAGAAGAAGCCGTAACAGGCTCATGCGTTGAAGCTGTCTGGGTCGGGTCGGGAACAGAATGTGATGGTTGAGCGTCTGGAATCGAGTTGGCGGTGGGAGTGGAGTGCACCGGTTCGGAAGGGATGGGCGGCGTTTGGGTATCATCACACAGCCCACAAGGATTTATAGGGGGTGGACCAGGCGGATCATGAAGGGATGGGGATGGGCCAGCATGTAGAGCAGGAGAACAAGGAGCATCATCCAAAAAAGTTGTTAAATGTAACATAGTTACTGGAGTTTGAGATGCATCTCCAGTAAATGGAAAAAAATTGTTCATCAAATTTAGCGTGCCGAGTAATATAGATGCGTGATTGTGTTTGGCTCAAGACATCGGTAACCTTTTTATTGAGAGCAATAACCGATAAAGATGCACGGGAGACTTCTTGGAGAAAGTTTGTGGTCCGCATAATCCCATAAATATGGATAAACTCGGCACCCAAAAGGACGAAAATTATCATAAGTTGGGGCCCGATTAAAGATTAGCTCAAACGGGACTTGTTTTGTAACGCCCGTGTAGGTAATCTGTTTATTACGTATACGACAGCGCTAAATGCATGCACCCAATATGAAGGAGGAACTTGGCCATTAAATAACATTGCAAGTCCAAATTCGACAATATGCCTATGTTTACGTTCCACCCGACCATTTTGTTGAGGAGTGTACGAGCATGAGATGCGGTGAAAAGCACCATTATCATCAAGCAATTTACGAACATGATGGTTTAAAAATTCAGTGCCTCCATCACTTTGAAAAACCTTTATTTTACGAGAGAATTGCGTTTGAACAAACGTTATAAACACACTTAAATATTGTATGGAAACTCGATTGGATTTTTAGTGGATAAAACCACATAAATCGAGAATAATCATCCACAAACGTAACATGGTAGTGATAATCATCAACCGAGTAGACGGGTGACGGTCCCCACAAGTCACAATGAACCAAGTCTAATATATTAAATGCTCGTTTGTTATTTTGCTCAAAAGGTAGACGGTGGGCTTTTGCTAATTGACAAGATGAGCACACAATAGGTTTTGGTAAAAGTGAAGTAACCGACAAATGGCCTATTTTATTTAAAAGGAAAATAGTAACCGCTTATGTTGCTTCGACGACGTTTCACCTTCTCTTCCCCGTCATTTCCAGTCAAGTAAAGGAGCATCCCCCTCTTCATGTCAGTCGCAAAATACATTTTGGTATGCTGGGAAGATGAAGAGATGAACTTTGGAATTCAGCAGAGCCAGTTTCCTAGTGCCATGGAAGACAAACCTTCCCCCATTGTCCATTCGAAGGGCGTACTGAACACGAACCAAATCAACTGAAAGGAGAGGAGCGACAGCTTAAGAAGACATAGCAACTGAATCATGAACAGATGGAGCAGATAGGACACTGCGCCATCAACARACATACTCGCGAAGAAAGCACCTACCCTGTTGGAACTTAACTGCCTCGATCCTCATGTTTTTGGTGACAAGACCTGGAGATATCAGAGGTGAGAATGCTGACAACCTTTTTTTTAGTGCCAACAAAGTGCATGTGTTGTTGGTTAATGGCGGAAAGGAACCTACCGATTCTGCTCCCTACTAAAGGAGATTGAAAGGCAAGAAGGAGTGTTCAAGCTGTAGATGGTTTCCAGCCTGATCCGCGTAGACCAAGGGCGAACACTCATCGTTTATGGCTCAGTACTATGGCCCCGACTCTGTTTATCTATCCCTTTCCGGACCCGAGGTATTAACATGACATTGAGCATGAAATGCTTTGGCTAATTCAACATCCGAACCAGGAGCACAGATGGCATAAGTAGCAAGATGAGGGCAAGCATTAGCGTAATGAYCGTCTTTTCGGCATAATTGACAATGAGGGGGACGATGCCCACACCCCCTACCACCACGAGAAGACCGACCACCATGACCCCGGTTGGGTTTAGTTTGGCTTATTTGGGCACCAAAGACCACAGGCGGTGTTACGGATCCATGGAGAGATCGAAGAAATAGTTCACGTCCTTCAGCTTGAGTAAGAAGATCCCGATAGTTGTGAGGGGTTCTAGAGGCCCTAATGGCAGTGGAGAACGATTCGAATGAAGCCCCACGTCCACATAAAAACCAATGAACTTTATCAGATTCGTCCCCTGGTGTCCAATAGCCGCTAATTGGTCACATATGGATTTAAATTTACGTCCAAAATCAACAACAATAGACGTACCTTTAGAGATTTGTCGTAGTTGATCATGTAGATTTTGAATCCGTTCCACCAAAGAATTGTTGTACGCAGCCTCTAAAGCAACCAAAATTTGTCGGGCAGTAAAAAGGCCAACAATCTCAGAGAAGGCTTCTTCAATAAGAGACGCCTGAAGGAGAACCACGGTTCGTTGGTCAGCCAAAATCCATGCCATATAAGCAGGATTTGGAGTTGATTTTCCATTGGTGACAATCTCAAGCGGCGGTGCACCGAAAGTACCATCAACATGGGGAAGCAAATTCTGAGAAGCTAGAAGAGGGAGTAATTGATGCTTCCATAGTAGATAATTCGAGGAGGTTAACCGATTGGTGATCAGATGCATGATAGTATTCATGGGAAGGATTGTATCTGAGAAGAAGAGGATGATGCAGCCATGGAAGGAGGGGAAAAGACGAAACAGATGGGAGGGAGGGAGAGGAAAGAGAATCGGCTGGAGAAGGGGAAGAGAGAAGGTCAGAAACGAGTGTACACTAATACCATGAGAATGTAAATCTCCATGCCAAAACAGGATAAAGAACCAATTTACAAATACAACCCCATAATAATGGAGAAATACAACAAACTATAGAAAGTATAAATATATACAAAATATAAAAACTAAGTGTGTCTAATACTCTTGATACTAATGTTGTAGATTGTAAGTGGGTTTCTAGGATAAAATGGGATAAGACATGTGTCATTACTCGTTGTAAAGCAAAACTCATTGCAAAAGGTATTCGGCAACAACATGACATTGATTTTCACAAAACCTTCAGTCCTGTCAAGACCACTACCATCAGGGTTGTTTTATCACTTGTGGTTTCTCAAAAATGGTCGCTTAGGCAACTTGATGTTCAAAATGCTTTTCTTCATGGCCACCTTACTGAAACAGTCTATATGAAGCAGCCTCCAGACTTTATTGACCCATAACAATCAAATCATGTTTTCTACTCCACAAGTCCATTTACGGCTTCAAGCCTCGAGCTTGGTTTCACCGCCTTTCCAAGCCTCTTCATACCCTTGGCTTTGTAGGCTCAAAGACTGATCCTTCATTGTTCATTTCCAGTCATATTGGCACTCTTTTATACATCTTAGTGTATGTTGACGACATCATCATCACGGGAAACAATATTGTTGTTATCGACGCCATCTTTCAACAATTGGGCTCAGCTTTTGCGATAAAGGATCTAGGCCCTCTAAACTACTTCTTGGGTATTGAGATCGTCCCTCAAGGACCAGACATCATTTCTAAATAAAAAAGAGGTACATTTTGGAGGTCTTACAACTAGCAGGCTTCTCAAACTCTAAGCTCATGCCTTCCTCATGACATCATCCTGTTCGCTATCTTTAGTTGACAGTCCTGCTCTTTCTGACCCAGTTAAATACAAATAGGTCATTGTTGCTCTTTAATATGTTACTTTTTATCGGCCAGATATCGCTTTTGCAGTTAATAAAGTGTGTTAATTCATGCATGCCCATACTGAATCACATTAGTATTCGGTCAAACGGATTCTACGCCATCTTTGGGGCACCGTTGACTGTGGCTTACTCATTCGTCAGGCATCTACTTTATCTCTCAAAGCCTTCTCTGGTGCTGATCAGTCTCTCCAAGCCTTCTCTGATGTTGATTGGGTCGGGTGTCTAGATGATCGTCGGTCCACGGGGGGATTTGCCATCTATTTAGGTTATAACTTGTATCTTGGACCGCTGGCAAACAACGCATTGTTTCTCGATCCTCTACTGAGTCGGAATACAAAGCTCTGGCTGATACTATAGCTAAACTTACCTGGCTTCAAGCTCTCCTTCGTGAACTTGGCGTTCATTCCCCATCAGCTCCTATCTTGTGGTGTGACAATCTAGGTGCAACCAATCTATCAACCAACCTGGTCTTTCATGCATGAACAGAACATGTGGAAGTTGATTTTCATTTTGTCAGAGAAAAGGTTGCTCAAGGAGACCTTCGTGTACAATTCATTTCCACAAAAGAGCATATTGCTAATATTTTCACGAAGTCGTTGCCGACTCCTAGATTTATATTCTTACGATCCAAGCTACAGGTCGTTACTCGTCCTTAACTTGTGGGGGGGGGGATTAGATTGAATCTACTTAAGTGTAATTAGTATAATGTAAAGGGTACTCCTATCTAATTAGTATCTCTATATATATATATACTGATTGCAATTAAGTTACATATGAAATCAATACACAAAACCCTTTTGGTTGTGTGATTACAAGGTACAACCTACCTAAATCCTTAAGCTATGTTTCGCAAACTAGTTGAGCAGATAAGTTACATGACAATGTAAAACTATATGTTAAAAAATTACTCAATTCTAACATAAGGGATATAATTTGAAGGGAAAAAACCCTTGGAACTTATTATTCTTTTATCAGGTTCAAAGATTTGTTAGGTTTTTTCTTGATCTCTTTTTCATTTTGGTGTTAAGGTTTGGATTTGGGTGGATTAAAGTTGAGTTTTGTTTATTAGAGTTTGGATTTGTGTTGATTTAGGTTTATTTTTTGTGATTAGGATGCGGATTTGGTGTGTGTGACCGGACATGGTATAGTGACMAGAGAAGATGACCGGAAAAGAAAGACTAACCAGAGATGGTGTAGTGATCGGGGAAGATTATCAGAAAAGGGAGGCTAGCCGGAGACTGGAAATGTGTTTTTTGTTATTTTTATTATTAAATGCTTGTACAACAAAAAGATATTACCGAAACTAGTAAAATGACCAAATTATCCCTTACTTAACTCTTTTAACTGAGTTAGGACAAAGGGACCTAATCCATAACAAAATTAAAACCACAATAACCATACTTGTAAATATTTCATTGGGGGGATCTGATCCACAATTTGCATGGGACAAAATCTATAATTTACTCTATATGGTAAATGACTATCATAAAATACCATAGAATAATGACAAATAAAGAGAATCTTGAGTATCATAAGTCAATATTATCAGTAATTTGTAAAAATAACAAGGAGTAGTTTTGGCTTGGAAATTGGCCAAATAAGGAAATGTTACCATTAATATGGGACAAAAGGAGAGTATTGTTTTTCATGGCATTAGCCCGTCCTGTAACCTATCTATCCTCAAGTAGTTTGAAAAAGAAAGAAAGAGTAGGTACGGAGAAACATCTAAGGAAAAACACACATCTCATCCACGCTAGCTACAAGTCCTTACACCTATTTTGCTATCCTAGTCACGTGTCTCCGGAAACTCTTATCTCATAAATGTTTAAGGCCACCACGTCCATCCTTGCTCCCTACACCTTTTACACTCCTTACCAATGTTGATATCATTCTCATGTGAATATGTCCAAACCACTGACATATGTTATCTCTCAATTTATCTGTGATAGACCTAACTCCCAACTCTCCCGAAAAACCTTGTTTGGTGTCCTATCTAACATGGTCCGACCATAGGTCCATCCATCTAAGCATTCTCATTTTAGCAACTTCCAACTTTTCTCATGGGCCTTCCTTGTCACCCAACACTTTGACCCATCCAACATAGTTGGTCTGATGGTTGCCTTGTATGACCTTACATAGCACCCTAGTGGCAGCTCTCCACTTTAGCCACCTACCTTTAATGGAATGCATTACGTCATCCTCGACCTCCCCCTTTGTCTAAATCCTTTTGAGGTACTTTCTGCCGCCAACGTTGAATTATACCCTGTTCCCCAAGAAAATTGCAATGTTTTAGACTCTAAGCATTGTTTCCTATGCTAATTCACTGAGAAAAGTAGCAACTCCCGCTGCCTCCCTCTCTCTTTTTCCCTTGTGTCGTCAGATGGATGGCGAAAATAACTACATCATCTCTCCCTATGTCTCCATCCTCTACTAAGACTAGCTCATTCACACCCTAAATACACCTTATGCTTAGTCTTGACGCCTCTGCTCCTAGCTTTTGCCAGCCTTTATATTCCAATCTCTCCTTCTCTAGTATCTAACCTCATGTACATCTCCTCATATGCCTTAGCCTATGCTTTTCTTGCTTTGCCTCCTTGTACAATTCCTTTACCCTACTATTTTCCTCATCCTCCCGTTGTCATCAACTCCTAAAATGCATTTTTTTATCTTAACCTTCACTTGTATGTATGTTCCACCACCAAGACTTCTTGTGGTCCCTAGACCTCCGTGACAACAATCCTAGTGACTCTACTCCATTTGCTTGGCGTCCTCCGCTTGTCCTTTACTCGCCTCCAAGATGACCTTCTCCCTGAAAACCTCAGTTATTGTCCCTTTCACAGTTTCCCACAAGATCCTTGGTCTAGCCTCTCTCGCTCACTCTACACACCTTTCCTTGCTTATAATTCCATTACCAACAATCAATGTTGTGAAGAACATGCCTCCCCCAAGCTTTGTAGTCTCGGCCATGCATGACGAGGTAATCAATTTGTGTCCCCCCCCCCCTCCCAATTCCTTTTAGGTAATCACATGCTCCTCCAACTTACTAAAACAGGAGTCAGACACAAACAACTTCATTCACGACCTCGGTATACACTTTATGAAGTTGTTTAATGGCCCTACATTTCCTTCTAACCAAATTAAGGTGATAGCTTTGCTCATACACCTTTCTGGCTTTCACAATTTAGCATCCAACTATGAAGTACAACCCTTCTTCTACCAACTTTTATGTTTGAATTTACTAGTCCATGTCATGTGTGGCAACAGGAATCGATGTACAAAAATATTTTCTTTCTAAATCCTTCTAAAGTTAGTCATGCATTTTGATGTTGGAATACAGAAGTGAGATATTCTTCCTTCTAAAACTCTCCCTGATAAATGGCAAGTGATTACAAAATCCTGTAGAAAAAGGCTTCGAGCTTCTATAAAGCTTGATATGCTCCCTCCATTTACGCGATACACTCCCCAAAAGAATAAGATGGCGGCTAGAAAAAACTATCCCAGTCTCCCTCAAACCAATAAAAGAATAAGATGCTTCCACACTCCATTTTATTTTTATTCAGTATGCATATCCCAATCCAATTTTGATTGTTTAAGAATCACTACAAGAAAATTGGGTTTATAGGATGCCTAAGCATTCAACAATAACATGTCCTATCTAAAAGTGTTACAATAAGTTTATAAAATGTTTTTGGCGTCGTAACATGTATTTTAGGACTTCTTTAAAAAAAAGTGTCGTGTTAGCTATATTTTATAGGACACTTTTAGGAAGTGTCCTATAAACCCATATTTTTGTAGGACATTTGTGTTTATAAGACCTTTTTTCAAATAGTGTCTGATAAAATAATTAATACTTTAAAAGGTCCTAAAAAACTTGTTACAACGGCTAAAAGTGTTCTATAAACTTATTGCAACACTTTTAGATATGACACTTTATTTTTTAATCCTATAAACTTAAGTCCTATAAAGCACTCTATCAAGACACGTAAACACTTTCCGCATCCTATAAACTCAATTTATTTGTAGTGAATTAACAATTGATACAAGAGGGATCCAGTGAAACAATGAGTCCACCATCAATCACTATAAGTCATATGCTACTAAGATTGGATTAGGACAAATACCCCCAATTAAATGATCATCCATTACAAACAAATTGACATTGATCAGATTACTGCTACATATTTTGTTTTGAGAAAATACATCAAACATCTAACGGGACTATAATCAAAAAGAGTACCATGCCTAACAGAATAATAATGAACATGCTTATATAACATTTTTATAGTTTTAGGAGTGTAAATTTTCACAATTTTCAACAGTTAAAAGTACCAAGATTATGCAGATTGGTAGATTTTCTCTTGTCAATCCTCCAAAAATTTAGACGTCTACACCCTACAGACTTTTTTAACCATCGGGTTCATTGACGAGACATTCAACTGAACCTACCTGTTCAAGTTTTCTTTGAAAAATGTGCTAAATTGTTCAAATCATTGTACTTTTAAGAAGTTAATATCATGAACTTCAATTCAAAGTAGAACATGATGTACGAACCGCTAAATACAAGCCTCATAAAAAGGGACCAGTTTGGATACAAGCCATTCAGTACTACACCCCGCTAGATGTTATTATCTTGTCGATAATGAACTCAGATAATGGTGCTTCTGGTTCTAAGGAACACACCAGCTATAAAAAGAAGACGACGAAGAACCAGTTATCTTGTTTTACGTGAAACGTCTGGGGAGGCATAAAAGCATTACAAATCATAATGGACCCTTATGGCACAAGTAGTTCATAGGTCAAAAGTCCATAAATAAGTTTACCATTGAAGAAAGAAAAAGGAGTTTATGATGAACATCCACGTTTTAGATCATATATTTTGTTTTCTTTCTCAAAATCCAATCTAACATTTGTTGGTTTGGAACAACAGCTTATAGAGTAGTTGTAAGCAATTATAGAGTATTAGCAGCCACGGAATCCATAAGACATGCACTTTTCTGTATCAGTCTAAAAAAGGTATACAGTATAATACCTGTGGGGAAGATTCTTGATTGTACTTTTCTTGACAACGGTTGGTTCTACTAAGGACTTGGATGAATTGATCACAAGATCATCACCCATTGGTGAAATAAATGATGACAACAATGGATCAGGTGCTGCATTGGCTGACGAAACTATATAGGAGGAACCTCCAGAATTGGACTGCAAATTTCCTTCTCTAAGTTCCCTCCTCAACAACGAGAGCATCGATATTGAACCACCTCTGCAAGATTTCCTCTTCTGTTGCATGTAAGTATTGGTTAAGGAATTCATGCAGATTGCTACTACCCAATATAAATATATTTACAATTTGTGGTGACCTTTAGCATCCCTCGAATTTGGGATGATGTTGCTTTGATGTTGGTGGAGTTCAATGATAAGATAATACCATTAAAAGTTTAAGACTCAAAAGCAACTTCACAACCAAAAACTTAAAATACAGCATAACAGGAATGGTCAGCAATAGAAACAAATGCTCAACTTCTAAGACCTGAAAACTTCAGATTGAAAGCAAGGATATCTTAAATATGTTTCCATGATGTAAAGCTATATGAGCTACCATGTCTACTCCGACCCTCATAGCACAAACCGGACAAATCTGCAAAATCAAAATTTTGACTCATTAAAGGAACCCCTATAATTTTGAACATCAGCTGCTAATTAAAGATCAGAAAATCATAGGACTTTGACATATCAGAGTTACCAAACAAAACGAGCTATATATCCCCCACTCTGAGGGGGTGCGGGGTATGATTTACGACAAAGCTATATATGAATAAGCAATAAAAATAAAAATAGAAGCAAGTTCAAGAAAAACATAACAGTAATGAAACTACACACCCATAGTCTAACTTAGGGGTTTGGTAACCTAACTAGCGACTAACTAAACTCTATCCCCTACCCTATACCTCCAGCTCCTTTCCCCCCGTCTATGCTAGCTACAGATCCACACCCTTAATCAGCTACCCTAGTCCATCTCCAAGAGCTCTTATTAGAGCTCATGTCCTTGGAAATACCTAAAGCCGCCATGTCCAATCTAGTTGCTCATCCTACGTCCTCCTCGGCCTTACCCCCCTCCCCCTCCTCGCCTTCTAAACCGTCATACTTTCTATACTCCTCACTGGCACTGCCATTAACACAATTTAGCTTCTTACTAAGATATTTACATAAATCTCCGAAATTCAAATCATAATTAATAAAGCTAACTTCACTACCCCAATAATCCTGAAGATTCAGCTGCTATTACTTATCAGAAAGCATATGCCTTTGATTAATTTTACCACACTAAACCAAACCAAACAAGTCTGTTATATCTCACTCAAAAGCAGTTCTAGGAGGGTAGGGTATACCCGATCACCGGGACCAAGAGGTTGTTTCCATGAATACCCCCGGCTTGTGCATGAAACCAAGGTGTGTGCAAGCAGGCAATTAGATAGGTAATATAACAGTTAGAGCCTGTTTGGTAGCGGCTTAAGGAGCTTAATGAAGGCTTCAGCTTATTCACTCAGCTGTCTAAGGGTGTTTGGTAGTGGCTTAATCAAATAGATGGTGACTTAATCTCTAAGCTTGAGGGAGGAAGCTTTATGGAGACAGACATTTTATTCCCACCTATACCCTTCCCAAAAACCCTCGCTCAGCCCTAAATTCTCTCAAAAAGAAACGACAGCTTTGCTTCGCTAAGAAACGATCTGTTCCTGAGAACCCTCACCAGCTTCCTCTTGCAATCGGAGCTGCTCCGGCCGGCGATTACAAAGCTGCTCCTCGCTGGCGATTTCAGATATGCGTTCCTTCATTCCATCGTAAAGTAAACTTGCTTCAAGAGATGTGTGCAAATATTGGATTATTTGGCGTAGTGGTGAGGTCCAAGAGATGTTTGATAAAATTGATTTTGCTTTTTAGTTTTTTGGTTTTGGGTATTGAAATTACTTGATTCAATTGGTTCAACTTCACGTCTTCACCTATATGTATTATTGGTTCCATTGCTCAAGTTGTGTGCAAATATTGGTTTATTTGGCGTAGTGGTGAGGTCGAAGAGATGTTTGATAAAGTTTTTTCATCCTAAAAACTGTTTAAATTGATAGTGTTATAAGGTTTTTCATCTAATTTGTGAATGGGTGGAGAAATAAAAGGTTAGCAAGTGTGGATGGGCGAAGAAAGAAAGCGAGGGAGTTGCATATTGGTTCTCTTGCTCTGCTTTTGTTCCTCCATTAACAACAACACATCAACGACCCTTTTCTTATTGGTTCTCTTGGATTGATCATTGATGATAAAATTGATTTTGGTTTTTACTTTTTTGGTTTTGGGTAGTTGATCTCTCTTTGCCTTTGAAATTATTTGATTCAATTGGTTCAACTTCACGTCTTCACCTATATGTATTATTGGTTCCATTGCTCAAGTTGTGTGCAAATATTGGTTTATTTGGCGTAGTGGTGAGGCTCAAAAGATGTATGATAAAGTTTTTTCATCCTAAAAACTGTTTAACTTGATAGTGTCATCGTTTAGAATAAACCATTCAGCTTATTTATCAAACTGTTATGTTAATATGTGCTTAATATACAATGAGGGGTAAAATAGCATTTCTGACATTCAGACCGTTTATTCAGCACAACAAACAAACAACAAGATATTGAGACAGATAGATTAATCCATACAGTCAGCTTTATCCATACAGGACTTGATGAAAAACCAACCAAACAGCCCCTTAATCGGAAAATATAACAGGTAGAACAATGGTTCAATAGTGCACAGGTAGACAGGGTAATCGGGTAAGACATGCAAAGCAAGAAGAAAATGAATGTACATAGAAAATTAAACATGTAGGTAAGACTATTAGAAAGACGAGTAAGAAACACAGTCACTTGGATTGTGAAATGATGTATAAAAGTCTCAACCCGACCAACCCAACCCGCACGGTTTGAGTTGGGTTGGGTTGCACTTTTGTTTGGGTTGGTTGGGTTGGATTGAGATTTTTCAAACCGTAAAACATTGGGTTAGGTAGTTCAAATGCCTTCAACCCGGCCAACCCAACCCCTGTGAAGGCCTAGACACACCAGTAGCCGCTCTCCACTTTAGCTATCCCGCATTTATGTGATATGCATGCAGTACGTCTTCT
Organism: Cynara cardunculus var. scolymus; assembly: GCF_001531365.2. NCBI lineage: Eukaryota > Viridiplantae > Streptophyta > Magnoliopsida > Asterales > Asteraceae > Cynara > Cynara cardunculus. Next base: position 8,316,392 of record NC_037544.1, read on the forward strand.
GCACTCGCACCCTCCCTCTGAATCAATGAGCCTAGATAATTCAAACTATTGGGTTACCCTATGCTCCCCAAAGCTTACTTTCATACCCTCATCAATGCGTTCCTTGTTGAAGCTACACCATAGGTGTTCAGTCTTAGACAGCCTAATGTGCAAACCTGATGATTCTGAAGCTCCCCTCCACTGCTCTAACTTACCATTCACCTCACTCTTAGACTCTGTTATGAATGCAATGTCGTCAGTAAATAACATACATTGGGGAATACTATCCTGAATATCTAGTGTAATCTCATCCGAAATCATGACAAAGAGGAACGGGCTTACTGCAGACCCCTAATGCAAATTTAATTCTACTAGACAAAAGCCTCACCTACTAGGTCCTAGCACAAGTGCTCTTTTTTTGCTAGGTATTTGACCAAATAAGATCGTCCAGTTCCTATAGAACCTATCACTAAAATACCCCTAGAGAGGGATAAGGCTAAGCGGAGCGAAAAGGGTTTTCCATGAGATGGGAAATGAAAACTATTAGCCCCACACGAAGTTTGTGAATAAGTGATTGTCTGATAATGAGCAAGGAATATCCGTTTTTCTGCTAAAGAGGATGTATTGAACTCATAATTTATTAGATACTTTTTATGAATGTCAACTAAGTATTGTAAGTAAATTGCTCCCGGTTGTTCAATCATTTGATAACCAGAGTCATTCTTTGATAAATGATCACTATAAGTCAGACTCAATAAAATTTGATCAATCCCTTTTTCTGTCGTTAAGGTGGAGAACTGAACGAAGAATTATCTTCTTTCATCATCAATTGAATCACTGTTTGCAACCCAGGATTCTATTTTATCATCAATCCAGTCCCCGTTCACGTTAACGTACATATCTTGAATTGCCCACATCCACGAAACCTCTCTAGCCTCCAAGCTCCTCCAATTCCTGCAACGTGGAACACTATCGTAGGCTTTCTTTATATCTATGAACACCATATGTAGGTCTCTACTCTGCTCTTTATACTTCTCCATCAGTTGACTAAGACTATGTTGCTCATCGCGCCACTATAACAGTTAGCGTTCTGGGGCAAATAGCGGTCCCATGGTTAGCGGCGCTGTTGACCACTAGATGACCGCATAAACGCTATATGTAAATTGGTTGTTTTGATGTTGAGCAACAACCATCTTGTGGGCTTTTATTTTAGAGTTTGAACCTTGCTTTGGTTTTATTTTAGTCCAACAATATCAAGACTTCATCGGTGAATGATTTAGCGATTTGTTTATGTGAAACTTGCCTTGTTTAAGTTTATGTTTTGGTGTTGAAATTATATATTTATTGAATATATATAATATGTTAAGTTATGCATATATATAATTCTAGTTACTATATGAACCGCTATTTCTGGACCAATATACCACCGCTTTACCATCGTGATAACCACTATTTCAAATGACGGTCTTAACCATGATTTTACCATTGTAACAAAACAGGTATAAGATGGACTGCGTTAGTTGTAGACCTCACTGGCATGAACCCGAATTGATTTTCCGTAACATGTGTCTTGCAACGAACCCTAACCTCAATCATTCTCACCTAAATTTTCATGTTATGACTCAATAGCTTAATACCTCTACAATACAGCAACTCTGAGCATCTCCTATGTCCTTATATAGCGGCACTACCACACTAAAAGTCTCCACCCTGAAGGTATTTTGGTTGTTTTGAAAAATGACAGTTTTTTGTTGGCTAATGCACGCCCATCTCCCCCAAAACCTACCATATCTCAATGGAGGCATCCCTTACTTCCCCTCCCACCGGTAATATGACTGCGGAAACTACAGTTGCAAGTCAATTGCAAACCTAGAACACTCTCCTTGCCCCCTCCCTCTCCCTATACTCCTTAAACAACCCATTAAAGTATTTACCCCGTCTCTCCTTGATGTCCTTGTCTTTCACTTAAATGCCCCCGTTCTCATCCTTAATATACCTTACAGTTCCTATGTCTCGATGCCTCTGCTCCCTAGCCTTTGCCAGTTTGTAAATACCTATCTCCCCCTCCTTTGGTATCCAAATGCCTATACAAATCTTAATAAGCATTATCCTTTGTCTTAGCCACTGCCTTTTTGGCCTCTCATCTAGCTTTTTTATACAAGCTCCTCACCTTACTCCTCTCCTCGGCTTCCCCTACATGCTAAAAGATCCTTAAAACACTAAAGTTTAGCATGAACCTTCGTTTGAACCTCAATGCTCCACCATCATGGTTCTAATGGTATGGGCCATCCTATCTATATGTAGTTGGCATCCTCCAATTGCCCATTCTCAATTTCTAAGGCGACCTTTTCGTTGAAAAATTCCTTTGCCAGGCCCCTTGGGTTTTTTTTAGAGGATTCTTGGTCTCATCTACCTTGATCGCTCCCTCACTTTCTCAATCTGCCTCAGACAAAAGATCCATAGCCAACAAACGATGTTGAGACGCGCAAAACGACATTCCCTGAAATCCCGTCTATGCAAATACTCCTGCTCCTATAGGTAAATAGATGCTCATCTCGCTTCCTAAGACATGACTTTGCTATCACCATATCGTGTGTTATCGTGAACTCTAAAAGTGAAAGACCCTCGTCATTCCAAGCGCCAAAACCAAAGCCCCCGTAGGTACCTAAATACTCATTTGCCCCTTCCCTGATGTGTTGGTTGAAGTCACCGCATATATATAAGTGCTGGTCGACAGCATGCCTCTCAGCAACTCATCTAATCCTTCCCAAAAACTTGACTTTTCCGATTCCCCCAGCCCCATCTACGGCACATAAGCACGAACAAAGTTAACCAACTCTGCCCCAAGCTCCCTATCATTACTCATAGCGGTATGATCCTATCAATACACCACTGCATCTCCACTACGTTCTTCTGAAGCTCCAAAGTCAACATATTCCCCGCATCATTTCTTGAGTTTCCTAGTCTTGAATATCATAGCTTGCACCCATTACATTCCCTTCCCTAGTCCACATCCCCTTCCACTAGGCATGGGAATTGGCTCCGACCCGTCGAGGAACCAATCCACTCGCCCCGGTCGGGGACGGGGATCCTTTTGGCTCAAACCAGGGATGGGGACGGGAGGGATGGGTATCGCACTTCGCGCGTTGCCCCGTACCCGTATATATATTAATTAATAAATCATATTATATATTATTTATTTCTATTAAATTGGTAAATGTTAATTCTATTTCAATATATTTGGATATCACTAGATGTGGTTTTGGATTTTATTTTCGATACGTTTTGGTTCATGTGACATTAATTTTTTTTAGATTAAATTCAACTTCTTTTGGTTTTTGATTTATTAATTATTATATGATGATGTATATTTTTTGTATTAAATTAAATTCCTTTTGATTTTAGGTTTATCGGAAAAATGTGAGATTTGAACATGTGTGGTGTCTCACACATTTGATTTAAAAAAAAAAACTTACAAGAACAGAAAAAAATCCTGGTTCCCCGTTGGGGATCCCCTTTCCCTGTTGGGGACGGGGATGGGGATGTGATCAAATTCCCCGGCGGGGATGGGGACAGGGACAAAGATGGGGGATTGGGTACGGGGACGAGGATTAGGGTCTCCGCGCCATTACCATGCCTACCTTCCACTTAGTTTCTTTTATACAAATGACATCAAATTTTCTCTTTCTTAGCACATCTACCAACTCTAAAAGCTTGCCACCCAAAATTCCTACATTCCAGGTACCTATTCTCACCTTAAAGTCCAGCAGCACCTTCCTAGCCCTCCCCCTAGCCCCTCTCATCCCTCCCCGATCTTCCGTAACTAGACATGACCTCAAGCTATCATCAACTCCACAATCTTCGGTGAACCATAAACATAAGCAAGCGGATAAGTATAAATAGATCAACATAATTAACGTAAACAACTAGGCAATTAAAAATAACAATAACACTTAACAAACTAATAAAACTAGAGGTAATCGAGAAAAAGCAAAAGGTAATAAATTGATAAAACTATAGTTGACCAAGAAAAACCCCACGATATATGTAAGTACAGGGGAATTAAAACACACAATATATGCAATTATAAAGGGCTTAAAACACAATAGATGTAATCTAAAAGACAATTTAACTTCTACAAAGTAAGCACAATAGGTAATGTAATATGCAACAATAAGAAGATTGATATCTTAGTTTAATAAACTATTTTATAAACACTTTGACTAACACCTTAAAACGATCCTCACCAATTGTCAACAATTTATCACCTGCATTTAAAATCAGGTCAAGTTCTAATTGTTCAAGTAACACATGCACAACAAGAAGTAAATACAAGGCAGAATAGTGATACACGATCTATTAGGTTGCGTTTGGTACATGGAATAGGACGGGATAGGACAAAATTCATTGTCCCACATTTGGCGCAACATGGGATAGGGACAAGGAATCAAGGACGGGATGGGACAAGGTGGGACAAAAAAGACTTTATTTTGTTCCACCGATTTGGGACAAAAATGAAACAGAAACTAAAAAATCACTAATATACCCTCATCTGATATAACCTTAAAGTGTTCTTTATTTTAATGGTCACTGTTGTCCATCGTCATTGCCGCCACCACCACCGGCAGCCACCATCGACCAATGTTGGCCACCTCCACTACTACAAACCTCCTCCACCACCTCCACAACCACCGTCGACCAACTCCACCATAACCTCCATCAGCCACCACTACCACATCAACCTTCAACACGTTGGCCACAACTAACTCATCCACCATTGTGTCGCCACCACCACTGTCGACCATCTTCACATCCTCCACAGTCACCATCGTCCACCAGCCACCATCGACTCTATCTCCACCACCACTGTAGTTGTAACCTCCATCCCACCTCTTTTCCTCCAGTTTTACATCCTCCACAGTCACCATTGTCCACCACCATCGTCGGGTAACAATTACCACCATCGTCGGCTAACAATTACCACCATCGTCGGCTAACAATTACTACCACCACATCAGCCACAACTACCTCCTCCATCACTACTGACCCCACACTACCACTATCCATGTGTACAAAAATACGATAAACAATTAAACAATAACATGATCTATCAACACACTAATCCTCTTAACAAAATATTTACATACAAGATTCGTAGATCTCAATCATTAACCGCAAAGCTAACTTAGATACCATGTTGAATATTTTTGGGTGACACCAACAAACACACAGACCAGAAACGGTCTTTGTATGGGTGTGGGCCACCTTAGAAGCTAGTTGGTTCACGGCTGAGGTCTCGTTCGGGGTGTGGACGGGATAAACTTGGGTTTAGCGCTCATTTGAGTGTGTGAGATCATTTAGGGTGAAGCAAATACACTTTGGGTGATATCTCCTCACCAAATCCAAGAAAATAGGTGATTCTAGCTTGCATTTGTCAAGTGTAATCGTTTGGGTAAGCTTTCTTGTAACCTATCTACACCTTTGAAGTAATATTATTATACATCATCTAGGGGTCGGGAGGACGTAAGCGGTTGTAAGACTGTAGAACCTTGTTATATCTTTGTGTTGTGGTTGTTTTATGTTGATTACTTGTTTATTTTGTCGTGACACATCATGTATTGTTTGTTGATCCGAATTGTTTCCCCATTTTGGTTGTTGGGTGTTTTGCACACATTTTGACCTAGATTTTGGGGACTCGTGTTTGTTTTTTCTTTGGCTTTAAAATCCCAGCATACCAGCCATCCATAACATAATCATATGTTTGCAAAAAAAAACATCTCAAACCATTAACTAAGATAAACTCTTTGATTATGCATACCCCATTCTTTGCCTCCACAGGATGTTCCTCGCTGATATGACAACACAAACATGTTATATCAAAATAACCGCCGCAAAACGAGCATTGAATTTCCTCCCTGATATCATCATCCACCTCAATGTCCTCGAACCCCATGAACGTGTCTGCATCAAATTATTTTGATTTCAGTTAATTTTAGGGCTAACATGCGTGAATCGAAATACATAAAAGCATATAATGAGGGGTTAAAAGAATAAAGGTTTTACCAGATGATCGTGATTGAAGAGCATGTTGATAACGCCTTGATGTTGAAGACAGACGAGCGATCCAAGAGTCAGCGTCCATTTTCGACGCTCGATTGAATCAAAGATGTTTAAAGTTGTGAAAGAAATGAATTAGGTTTTTGGAGTTGCGAGATTCTTTGATTCAGGGGAAAATATGATGAACCCTAGATTTCAGATGAAGGGTAAACAGATGCAGCGGTTTGGGTGGTTTTCATTTGAGAGAGATTTGTATGGTGGTTTCTACAAGAAAGTGGAATAGAGGAAACGGCAACTACACATCTTTTTAGAGAAATAAAGCCGTTAATACCGTTTACATCGGTTAATAATCATCCATGTTACAGCATTGGCGATGGTTCGAAGTATTTATCCATTTCACCTCACATTTTCACTAAACAAAAACCATCAACTCTTTTAAAAGTGTTTTTTATATTTTTAATTTATTTTTAATACATATATAAATCTTTGAACGATTAACATACCTCGAACTTTTGAATGTCAAGTCATTTTTCAAGTTATTGCTCCAATAGTTAACCTTTTAATTAATTGGTTCATAACCTTTTTAATCAAGTCTTTAGTTTTTACCACCGGAGATGCTCTTAATGATTCTCACCCTTTCTTGAACTATTTTTTTTTCTGAAAGGTCTTTCTTGAACTATTTCAAAGACGGTACTTGTAAAAAGTTAACCAACTTCTATACTGAGACGTACTTGTGGCAAATACTTTGTATGTTTAGTAAATTACATTTTTATTCCTTGTGGTTGATACTTACTATCAAGTCTGATTTTATTTTAAATTGACTATATTTTTAATCATTGTGGTTGTCGTTTTGTTGCGTTTTTAGTCCCTTCAACTAACTTTTGTTAAGAAAATCTGTTAAGTCTAGGGCTTTTTGGTCATTCTATTTTTTTTTACATTTTTCATTCATTTAGTATTATATTATATTTAATACTTATTAATATATATGTATTTCCATCCCCCATCAAAATGTTTTCCCCCTGAACTAAGAAAATCCTTTGGTGGCCCTCACTACAAAGCCTTTGATACTCTTCACCTTCAAACCCTTCCGCACCCACCCAACAAACCCTCGGCAAAGCTCTATGCAAACCCTTTGGCTACTTGAGACTGCTCGCAATTGCAAACACTCTCGCCTTTTTTCACCTTTTCCTTTTTATGTTCCTGTTCCTTTCCCATCTCCATAAATACTTCAGAGTGACCAAAGCCAAATATTATTGTCACCATAACTGATTCGATTTGTGAACAATATTATGTATTTTCTCTAGGTCTTTTCTCTATCACCAACGAGTGGTTCGATTTGTTGTCTCTTACACTTATCTTTTGGCATCTATATTTGGGTTTTGGATTTTTATTTTTTGAAGACCCCTAGCTAACACCTACCTACCATTTGCAGGATTCTAACATTGAACTTGAGTATCATGATTTCTGAGATGTCTATAATAATTTTCATTCATGTGGGGGATTGTAGGAAAATTAGTATACATATTAATTAAATGGAACAGGAAATTATGGACAAGGTCTTTTGACCTTCTATCTGCTTTAGATACCATCAATGGAATTATGTTTGTTAAAACTAAAGATATTTGAAAACATTTTCATTTCAACCATACAAACAAAGAAAACAAGTATACAGATTACAAATCTATCTATACTAACTAGATCTAAACTTCATAAGAACAACATAATGTTGTATATGAAGAAAAGTTTAGAAAGAGAAATAGATAGCAAGAGAGATGAAGAGAGCTAAAGATGAGAGCTCTTGAAAATAAAATGAGTGAATTATGAACCAGATCTTCCAAAAACACGATTTATATATCTTTTAGGAATTGCAACTTTGGTCCTTGAAGAACTTTAGATTTGACTTCGCTACCCTCTGATTATTCCAAGAAGTGAGGCGCAGTCCCTCTTCTATTTGAACAGCAAGACTTTTCAAACTGGACACTTACTATCCCAACCTGTTAATTCTCTGTCAAAATAAGTACAAAGAAGCTAAGTTAGTTAAGATTAGAAAGATACATATTTTAACACCCACCCTTAATCCTGACGATTAAACAAATCAATCATTTTTAAATTTGAACACAAATAATTGTGATGATTAATTCCAAGGGCTTTTGTTAAATATCAGCAGATTGCTCAGAAGAATGTTTTTTCACAACCTTTAAAACTTCTTTATTATTTTTTTCTTGAACATAATGAATATCAATTTCAATGTGTTTGGTATGTTTGTGAAAAACTGGATTATTAGCAATTTGGATAACAGATTTATTATCACAAAACAGATTAACAAGAAGATTTTTTATTTCAAGATCATCCAGTATTTTAAGAACCCGGACAATTTCACATGTAATAGAAGTTAAAACCCTATATTCAGATTCGGTAGATGAGTGAGAAACAATATTTGTTTCTTGCTCTTCCATGAAATCATTGAATTTCCAAGGAACAAACAGAAACCAGTAACCGAGCGTCTAGTAGAGAGACACTTACCCTAATCAGCATCTACAAAATCATTTAAACTAAAAGTTTATGACCTTGTAAAGCTAACTCCTTTTCCTAGAGAGAGTTTGAGGTACCTGAGAACTCTAAGAGCAAGATTTAGATGTGACTGTCTTGGGGCATGCATAAACTGGCTAAGGCAATGAACAAATGTTATATTAGGTCTAGTTGCAAGTAGATAAATCAACCTCCCAATTAATCTTTGATATCCAGAATGATCCAACAAAGGAGAATCCTTTGAGTTTAGAGTCAGTTACAACCAGGGTTGTAAATGAACCAAACGAACACGAACGAAGGCTTGTTCAATGTTCATTCATTTAGCTTAACCGAACAAACAAACAAACACAAACGGTAAACGAACGAAAATATTTATGCTCGTGTTCGTTCGTTTAGAAATCAAGTGTGTTCGTGTTCGTTTATGTTCGTTCGTTAACATGATAAACGAACGTAAAGGAACGAACATAAACGAACGGGCTAAATGAACATAAACGAACGAGCTAAATGAACATAAACAAATATTATTTGAATTCAAAGTAAATAAACAAAAGATTATATATTAATTGTAATGCATAAACAAAAATACATAAACAAACATAAACGAACATAAACAAACGGATATAAACGAACGTAAACGAACGGTAAATGAACTGTGATAACCGAGTCCTGATTATTACTTAAGGTATTTATTATGTGAATTAATTGTTTATATGAATACATGCTTACATGGGTTAAAAACGTGAAGTATGTATATTTTATGCATGGGTATTATATGCATAATGTGAAAATGCATAACTAAAAATATGTTAGTATGCATGAAGTTAGTATGTATGTATGAATGTGAATATGCGTGAATGATGTGAGTGCATATATATATATATATATATATATATATATGAATGTACATGCATGACGTGTGTGTGCATGCAAGTGCGGAGGAAGTGAAAGGCCATTGTAGCCGACTTTCCTGAAAAGGAAAGTATAAAAGGAGGGCTTAGCCTCCATTTTCTTCTTCTTGTTATTTGGAAAAGTTGTGAGCGATTTAAAGAGAAGGGAAAAGGTGACCGGATTATTTCTTGACTAAAGATCAAGTTGGTTTCCAAAAGGAATTCAAGGTGAGTGGTTAAATTGCTTTTGAATCTTTTTGTAATTGCATAATTGATTGTGTTTTAAAATTTATCACCCAGTTTAAAGTTTGTGTAGATCCCTGATAATCAATTTTCAAGATAATACTTATCTATGGCAGATTCAAGTATGAACATTAAGAACATTCAAGATGAAGTTTGAGAGAGAAAATCAAATCTCACAATATGGTCAAACTCTTATTTACGTAATCAGATTTAACAATGAAAGAATCCTACACAAATTACAAAGATTTACCCTTTATATAGGGTCAAACATGTAAACAAAGTCAATGTCAAACAATCTAAAGAAAAGTCAAACACGATGACTTTTATACAATTATAGACAAAATTAACTTTCAAGACGAATACAACTTTACACTGAATTTCAGTCCTAACATTCTCTCCCTTTGTATTCAGACTTGAAAGAATTTGCGCGCTTTGAGTCTCGTTTGAACTTTGTTGCTTTAAGCACTCTATGTCTTCTTCAAAACAATCTCCAACTCGAAATCCTCAAACAATCGTTTGTTGAGAAAGATCTTCTAACATTCTCCCCTCGAATGTAGAACCGCGATGATCCTCTCTTTTGACATTGTAGAACATAAACAATAACGATCTTCAGAATTGATCTTTAACACACTTTCTCTTCAAAGGCAATCTTTATTAGCAAACTGTTGTAAAATTGATCTTCACATTCAACAACTCTCAGACATTGTAGCATCGGAATAATCTTCAGTAATAATCTCCAGTCGCACTCCTTTTGAGTCTTTTGCCAATTTTGATGTTACTCCCCCTTGATCTTTATAACAAATTCACCTTTTTAAGTCTTTTGCCAATTTTGATGTTACTCCCCCTTGATCTTTATAACAAATTCCCCTTATAATGTTCGGAATTGAACATTTCATTCATTATTATATACTCCCCCTTATGATGAAATGAGAATCATTACATCATACACAAGAATGAATGAAATTTTCCGCGAAAGCCGCCAATTCATGAAATTGTAAGTAGATCTTTTCAAATCCACTTGTTTAATCTTTTCAGATTAAGGGAATGGGAAGGTAACAACCAATTTCAACGTATGAAATTGTTTTCAATCTTATAAAAAGATTGACCTGTGAGTATAACAGATATACTCAGTACAACGGATGTACTGTATATATGAGACTTTATGAGGCTCATCTCACCAGGTTTTCCATTCAATCATCGATAGCTTAATAATAACAAATCTATGAATGTTTCGGCAAAATAACATATAATTTGCAAAATTTGTGTAGTGTAAAAAGATAAAGCAACTAATGCTTCTGTTTAGGCTCAAAAAGATAAACCGTGTGGACTACACAAATTTATCAGACGCAATTAGTGATCAAAAAGACTTGAAGGGAGGACATATATCCTTCTGTTTCAATATCAACTTTCTCCGAATGAGAAATTGATAGAATGTGAGCTGCGTGCCCCAAGTGTTATTGAAACGCTTATCTGTTAAGAGATAAATGAGTAGCTGGTGGGGTTGTGACAAGAATTGGCCTAGGCTTTGTCTTTTTCAATATTAGTCTCGAAAGAATTGAGAACTAATAGATTATGTGATATACCCGGATTTTAGAAGTTTGGAACAGGATTCTCATATTCATTTAATCCTGACACAATGCTAGTCAATTCTTTTGTCTCACAACAACTACCCCTCTCATTTTCATTTTAAGCTCTGCACACAAACCCATTTTGAGTTTAAGCTCACTCAGATATGGTTGTCCTCATGGATAGGTCTATCGGTTCTGACATTCCATTGAGGTATTTCTGATAAGCACTCAGTCCCTTCTAAATTTAGCATTATGCTCAAATGATCACAAACAATTGATCAAAAGTATTATTGCTATAAAGCAGAATGATTAGATAAAAAAATTGATCAAGAAATTTGGCTTTAAGCACAATCAATGAAGGAGTGATATGATAACGATCAGATTATTCGGTATGCGAGAGAAATGAATGAAGATATGTAAGTACGAGTTTACAGATTCTGATTAAAAAAAATGAAGTGTATATCAATCAAGGTAAAAAAAATCAGAAAAATCAACCTTTGAATACAAACGAGCGTATTATCACCAAAAAAGATATTATTTTAAGAGACGTGATAATAACAGTTTGAAGAATAGCTGAAACAGGTATTGGAGTTATGTTCGATGAGAAATTACGCAAGTAAAATCTCAGGAAATACCTGTTCAGAAAAAGTACGCGTTTCCAAAAAAAATTGTTCACTTCCCGAAAATATTTATTCAAAAACTTCTAGGGACTCCCCCTAGAAAGTAGATTTAAGTAATATTTCGGTTCAGCTAAAAAAAATATGGAAACATTTTTAGCACGGGTCCTAAACTGGGTGTTTAGAAACCACAAACGTTAAAGCATGGGTCTTGAACTGTGTTGTTCAAAAGCCTTGTTTAGAACAGATTATAACTCCCCCTGCATTAGTGCATCAATAATATGATATTCTGATCAGCGCAAACTTGACACACCTGCAAAATCAAATTAGATAGATTTTGGTACCCAAACGAACTTGGGTCCTATTTTGTTAGTATCGGGCTGGGGTATGTTGTAACTTCCAAACCATCTATTTCTATTAGATGTTTTCTTTTTAGCACTTTGAACAGAATGATCAGATACAAAATATGATCCATACCAGTTATTGTAATCATATATGTTCTTACCTTTCCAATCCTTCTGAAATCTGTTGTCTGTACTCCATCTGTTGTATGTCTTGTTAGACCCCATAAATATTATGCATGAAGTAATGAAGACAAACATGTGATGAAGAACCAGAAGGCCGATGGAAGACTTCAAGGAAAAATGACTAAATCTGAAGAACAACCAGAGGGTGGATGAACTGACCAGAGATGCGATGGAAAGAGCATCTTCATAGCCCCTCTGGATACTAGCACTTGAAGTTTCCCTCACCAGTTCAACCAGAGGCAAGCAATGAAGAAATGAAGATAAGGTTGAACGCATAAATCATGGAAGACAGCTGGAGATAATTATTAAACAGCTGGATAATGCAAAGTTTATCTCGTTTTAATGTTTATCCTTATTATAGATAAGCTTTATCTGTTCGTAGAAGATTAGCTAAATAGTCTCAACTAGATAGTTATCTTCTAATTAGCCTACTAGTATAAATAGGTGATTAGGCTTATTGTAAACATGACGCTTTTACATTTTTACTTTACTATTGAATAAAGTGAAATCATTGGCACTCAAGATTATTCCTTGAATGTTCATACATTGTTTTTGAGTGTTCATCATTTTGTTCTTTAAAACACTATAATTTGGTTATTCTTAACTTGGTTATTAGTGTTATTGAGAAAAAACTCGCCTCGCCGCTCTTAAAAAATCAGAAGAAGAAAAACTTCTGGAAATAAACAAGCGAGTAACCAAAGACTTAGAAAAGAAAACTAAGGCCTTAAAAGAATCTGAGGCAGAGAGACTTAACTCAGTAGCTCTCAAAGATTTCTTTCAAAAAGAAAGGGAAATTCTTCACTAGAAGCTTCAAACCAATGAACTTCTAATGAAGAAATACAAGGATGCCCAAGATGTGTATGAAAAGTTAAACGGTCAAACGAACACTCAAGGGATTGGATTCAATGAATTAGACTCCTTCATCGAGACAAAGAAATCCACCCTTGAATCCACTTTCAAACTTGGATGTATCCAGAAACCCGACTTTTTCCCAAAACCAAAAGCTAATTTTAAAAGAGTTAAAGTCGATGGAAAAACGGTCATCTTAAGACAGGATTTTGAAAACGTGGTATACGGGAGTGGTACAAGTAAGAATTCTGATGAAGTTAATGACATCTACAAGCCAGAGACCGATGAAAACCCTATGGTTAAATCAGAGTCTCTAACTGTAAGTCTCACTTCATCAGCAAGTACTGTTGATGAAAAGGAGAATCCTAGAAAGGAACCATTAGCTGATGAATCGATGAACCAGCCAAGTAACATTGGAAGTTCATCTAAATCAGAAATAATGGAACTCCCAACAGATCACTCTGAAGCATCAACGTCTGAACCCAAACCTCCTTCAAACATCCATGATTTTGAGAAATCAGCGAGAGACTTTCTTGATTCCGAATCTGAAGAAGAGATAGTTTGTAAATCACCCAAGAAAATTGAGGATAAAAAGTCTCAAAACTTAAAATCCTCAATGAAATATGGTGTTCCACTATCTATGAAATCTTCAGACAAAGGAAAGGGAAAACTTAGGCAATAACAAATCTGGTAACGATAACTCACAAGGCCCTAATACATCTTCTAAGTTCATTAAGTTTACTCGTGAACAAAAACAGAAGTGGCCTGCCTCTGAAAACTCTAACCATCACCTCTCCTCTCATTCAGCTGAAGAAAAGCAATCATTCCTCGGGAGAAAAAAAGTAAAGACCAAGACCCCGTCAAATAAAAAATCTGATCTAGATTGAAAGTTTGTAAAAACAACCGATGATAGGACATGATTTACATCACCTGCATTTATTTCTTCATTTTCAGCGAATAAAAAGAACGTTAGACATTCATGTCCAAAGTATAATATTGTAAATGTTTAGCTCTTTTACAAAACCTGAGGAATCAAATGTTGACACATCACTGTATATTCTCCCAACACGTCTATCGCTATAAAGTTAAAACCAATGAAAACGTGAAACAACTGCTCGTCGGTTTATTCAACCTTAGATTTCAACACAAAAATAGAACTCGGCGCAAGTATACACCTCGAACTACTGTCGTCTCGTAACAAGTAATAATGGTAAAATACCAGATAACGTTCCCACAGAGATAGCTTGAAAAGTTATTTCAAAAAGTCCAGTTTATAAAAACTATTTTCAGATGGCGAATCGAGGGATTTGATTTATCTAAAATTGGGAGGTTTGATTAACAACTAAGAAAAATATCAGTCTTAAGAAGAAGCACAAGGTGCAACAGTTGATTAAGACATTAAACAAATGATTCAG
>NC_037544.1:8331502-8337207 GCF_001531365.2 Cynara cardunculus var. scolymus
GTCTTAATTTCCCGTTACACCCCAAGCTAAGGCGTTAGCCCATCATCGCTCGGTTTCTTCTCTCGAAGGATGTAAGGATTGTAAAATAAATAACTGAGACGGAAAACTAAATTGCAAAAAGTAAATTACAAGAAATGGAAATATTGGAATTTAAAGTACTGGAATTAAATGACAGAAATGTAAATTGCAGTAAAATAAAGACAGAAATGTAAATGACAGAAATGTAAATTGCAGTAAAGTAAAGACATAAATGTAAAGGACTGAAATGTAATGACTGAAATATAAATGACTGAAATATAAATGACTGAAATATAAAGACTGAAATATAAATACTGAAATGTAAAATTATTAATAACTAAATAATATTAATTAATATTAATCTAATAATGATGAAAGAAAGTACTTGATGTATGACAAGTAGTACTTTGATGGGATGATGAAATGACATATGAAAGCCTTGGAAATTGGGGTTGACTTTTGAAGAAAACTTGCAATTCAAGTAACGAAACTTGCAGAACAAGTTTCGTTACAAAGACCGAAAGGTTACTTTCAAACTCGTAAAAACAGATTATTTAGTCTACGTAAATTAGTCGTGAGCCACAAAGGATGAGATCCGATGTAAAACAACAACTATCGACTAATTCGTAACTTGTAAAAGATAAGAAAACGTAACGTAACTTGGAACAAAAATGAGATGAAGATTAAATACGAGTACTTAAAGTAAAACTTGAGAATGAAATCACAACTACAGAAGTTGGTTCTTGAAAAGACAAACAAAAAAAACCGAAACTTGGAACCGAAAGCAATATTCTAGAGAGCAATTATCACTAATATCACAAGTGTTAAATGGAAGAAAGTATGAAAAAGTCTCTTCAAAACAAGGCTTAAGGCTTGTTTATATAGGCTAAGGAAGGTCTCATAGTGGGTGCCAACAAATAAGACAAAAGCTTCTTCAAAACTGGGCTTTGACCGGGCCCAAGGTCGTTGACCACGCCTCCTCTATGGATCAGCCCATTTCTTCACGGCCCAAGCAGAATTTCAGCTCTCTGACAGGTACTATAGGACCTTGCCACTCTTGGTCCTGTAGGACTGCCGTAGGACTAGGCCCAAAAAATCATCAAAAACCTGTAAAAATAGGGAATTAACATTAGATATACTATATTACTACTAATATATGAAAAAAAACATAAAAAGACTCAATTAAGACACTAATTGGCAAATAAAACAAAGGAAAATGGTTAAGAAAATGATGTAATAAGGTTAATAAAATAACACTTATCACACCCCCAAACTTGAATTGTTGTTTGTCCCCAAACAACAKAAAATGACAAATTAAAAGACTCAAAGTTCTAATAAACTAAAAAAATTTAGCATAAACATTCAATAGCCAAAGTATGCATATTTTTGAATTTTTTTGAATGAAAGTGCTATAATCTTGACTTGATGCTTGATATTCATAGCCCTTCATAAACCTAGCTCCCCCAAACTTAAGTCTTTCATATTGCCAAACCATAAGCTAGCCTACTTTCTTTTGCTATACTAGATTCAACAGATAGATTGAGACTTTGAATTGGGTTTTGCATTTGGCTTTTTCTTTTGACTGCATGCCTTTTACCTCTTCTCACTTTTTTCACTCCATAGCACAATTTTACTGCTATGCATCTCATATTGAGGCATTTTGGACACTTTGGTCCTTTTCAAACATTCCGATGTACTTTGACACTATTTTGTATGCACAAGACATGGAACTATGTTTCTTTGTTTGTCTTTTGGTCTTAATGCATATATATCATGAACTTTATAAAGTGTTTGGTACTTTTAGGACCCTCCCCCAAACTTAAGGGAAACAATGTCCTCATTGTGAGTGTATGAAGGCTACAAATTGGCCAAATTTGAATGAAAGCCCAATTGAATCAAGTTCAAGCTTTAGAAATGGTTGGCTAGTTCTAGAGGATCAATTTAAGACAAAGAGTGTGTAACTTTGGATTATTGTGGCTATGGCATCAAGTTCAATCATTTGTACAACAAATTTATCTTTTATTCTATTTTTGGTGCATATATGGCTAAAAGAAGATATGCTACTTAAAATCAGTGCCCAAAATCCTAAAATGAAACAAACAAGCAAAGATGATCAATACAAATGTAATTGACTATCTTTAAAAGGAAAAAGACTCAAACTAAAAACAATTGAAACAGAAAAAGCAAAGATGAGAAGTCACAAGTGTGACTTGGTCATCTTGTGAAAATAAAAGGACTCAAAGACTCAACTGAAGGATCTAAACAAAACCAACAATCCAACTCTAAGTCAAATTTGACTATAGAGGCAGGATGTGGTACTTGGAATGAGTTTCAAACCAAAACAGTCAACCAGAGGACTGCATTATCAAACAACATGGTAATATGCAACTAAACAATGGGATTGCCATTGTGTTACCATGAGATTGCCTTAAAGTAACCAAACAATGGGATTGCCATTGTTCTGCCATGAAACAGGCCAAATGAAACCGGACAATGGGATTGCCATTGTCTTCTCATGACTCAGCCTGCATAGAGAAATTAAATTGAGTACATTTAAGCAAGGCCCTTCCTCAAAACAGTCATACTAGTTGTGCACAAATCAACCGAACAGCCTGATCAACCTTTAAGAACCAATAGAATTAAGATCCAAGATAAACAGATTATTCCAAATATGACATTGTCAAAACAACAAAGAAAAGCTATTGGAAGGACTGCATAAAAGTTAAAACAGCAAATGGAAATTAAAACAAGAAGGTTAAAACAACAAAACCAAGGTAGTAACTAGCCATTAAAAACAGCAAATTTAAAGAGAAACAACAAAAAAATATGTTTAAAAAAGCAAAGAATTGAAACACAATTATCATATTGGCTAGCCTTGGCCACATCATGCCCATGAAATGTTAAAAACAGCAAAGAAAAATAGCATATTATAGGCATAACAATACTTTATGTCAAAACAGCAAAACAGCAAGTGCTTAAGGTAGCAAAACAGACACCATACTAGATCTAAAAACAACAAACAGTAAAATGAAACTAAAATGCTATCTAAAAACAGCAAATGGAAGTCAGCAGATGACTTATGCTTTAAATAGCAAAATGAAACTAAAATGGTGCTTAAAAATAGCAAAACAAAAGATAGCAGCTATGTTAAAACAGCAAACAAAAAGAAAAGAAAAGTTGAGTTAATGGATTCTGTTTTGGCAAACAGAAGTGAAATGACTATTACTCAAAACAACAAAATAGAATAGAAATTGTTTAAAACAGCAAATGAAAAACAGCAAATGGCAAACCAGAAAGGGACTGTCTTGAAGCCAAAAAACATAGAAGTAACAATCCCAACATAGTCAAAGTTTGGCTAAAAATCTGTTTCCTAAAAGATTAAAACAGCAAAGAAAGTGCAAGTCTGAGACTGCAATATCAAAACAGCAAATAATCATTAACTATCAAAAACAACAAAAACAAATGTTAAATGAGATCTAAAAACATCAGAGTCTAAACCTAAAAACAGCAAATTTAAGGTCAACTGACTAAAGACTATGCAGCAGAATAAACTATATTACTAGGGACCTTAGGTGCTATTGTCAAAACAGAGGAAACAACATGTTTTAAAACATAGACACTAGATCTTTAAAACAGCATAATAGAAAGCTACTCTATGAAGTAGTTTAAAACAACAAACAGAAAGGAAAATAGAGTCATCATACAAGTAAGCCCAAGGTTTAAGATTGTTCCTTATGATATACCTGAGATGAGTCAAACAGCAAAAACTTAAAATAAATTACTACATGAAAACAACAAAAACTTAAAATAAATTACTACATGAAAACAACAAAATGAAAAGAACACATTCAAATAGTAAAAGAAAATACAACAGAGGAGACAGCAGGCTGCAAACACAAAAGTATGCACTAGACCTGTAAAATAGCAAACTTCAACAGAACCTACAAACTAGCTAGTCTTGAACAACAAATAAAAGCATGCCAAAATAGCAAAATAGCAAAATAGATATGAGCTTCTAATGAAGACCTATGCATAACAAAGTATATACAAAGAAGTGAGAAAGTAGAACCTCTCCTACTCAGACTGAGTAGGAGAGTCTGAATGTTGCAAGAGGATGGACTTTGGTGGAGGTGGGAGCTTGACTGCACTTTTTGATTTCCCATGCTTGGTAGCAGCTCTAAGCATCCTCTCTTTTTGCATTTTGTACTCAGCCCATTGTACTCTTTCCTTCTTCAAGATGTCAACTTCTTTCTTCAATTCATCCACTTTCTTCATCAACTTGTGATGCTTCTTTATTATTGTTTTCTTCAAGACAGTGGCATGATCCTCCATGGCCTTCAACAGTTCATCCTTTAGAGCTGCCATGGAAGAGGTTGGTGCATCTGGTTGTACCTTGGCATTCACCCTCATCAATCTGTCCAAAATTTTCTTGTCTATGGAGCTCTTCTCCATAGACATCACATCCTTGGGCAGGGATAGGACTTGGGCCTTTTGCATAAGCCTATGAATCAAAGAAGGGTATAGCAATTTGCCATTTGTTCTTTCCACACATGCTTTGATGTTGGAGCATATCATCCTCCCAACATCAAATGGCCTAGCCTCTAGGATACAGTAGAGGATCAAAACTCTCTCTAGGCACAAATTGGTGTCATGGCTAGTGGGGTGAATGGTGTGCCTCATGAAATAAAACCATAGATTGGCTTCAGGCTTCAAATATTGATTTTTTAGAAGCCTAGCCCTTCCCTTAAAACTCCAAACAGCCCCTTCCTTTGCTACCTTAGCTAAGATCAAATCAAGCTCTTTATCAGAGCACCCAGTAGTCAAACTATCTAGCTTAGAGTATGAAGGTGGGATGAGCTCTATTAGGTCATTTATGGCATTGGGTGAGTATGAAACAGGGGTCATTCTTACTCTTAAATCTACCCCATTAGTGACTGTTACTTCAGTATAAAACTCCCTAACCCAACTAAGATTGTATTGGTTAGGTGTGTCACACAAAGTCTCCCATCCCAAAGAATCTATTGTGGCCTTGATGTTAGGATTGGCCAACAATAGCTGTTGTGAAAAACCCTTTTGCACCACCCCTACTTTCTTAGAAAATTGCAAGTAAGTTTTCCTTGCTAATGGTGTGCTAAACAAGTGCTTGGGCTTTAGAAATATACTTGGCCCTTCCTCAAATTGTTGCTATGGCCTTTTTCTTCTTCTAGATACCCTTTCCTCAGCCTCTGATCTGTCACTGTCCTCTCTCTTCCTCTTTGAACTCCTTGTTACAACTCTGTTCATTCTCCTCTTCCTTGGCATTTTCTTTCTCAAGCTAGCCCTTGTATCAAACTCCTCTCTTTCTTGCTCCATATGTGGGCTGCTACGCTCAGGACTATGGTGGGCAGAATGTGCACCTTCATACTAGTCATGAGTTGTCACACTCCGCTAAAGCAGAAACGCGAGGTATGGCAGGTAGAGTCTCATAGCAATAGTGTATAAACAACACAACCATACAATTTAAAACATAATTACATCATAACTAAAGTTTACAATCCCAAATACAAGTTTGCAAAATAAACACAAGAAATTTTGAAAGCGATAAAAGTGACACGGCTTCTAACAAGTGTCACAATGAGTCTTTCTTACCCTGAAAAAGCACGTCAAAACAAGTGTCAACTACAAGAGTTGGTGAGTTCACAGGTTTT
>NC_037544.1:8337507-8339837 GCF_001531365.2 Cynara cardunculus var. scolymus
ACTACCTCAGCGGTGACCACTTCGTGTCACATGTGTAGAGCAAAATTTAATGACCAAGTGCACCCCTACTCGTTAATAAAAAGGGTGGGTATACCAACCAAATAGCGCTATCCACAAGAATCATGGGTTCAAAAATGAATTAATAGTAGTGGAAATAAACGGGGACTTTCAATCTCAACATATCAATAGTGTATACATTTAAATACTCATAACAAGATTCATATATCGATATAAATCTATCAAATATTCATTAATCATGCTTTTCACCCCAAAACGATAAATTAGTAAAAAGGGGCCGTGAAACTCACTTTTCGTAATGAAAATAGCTCATATAACACATTCAATCGTGCTTTTCACCCTAAAACATAATAAATACTTTGAAAGAGGGGCTGTGAATACTCACTTTTGATGTGGAGCTTCGCAAGAAAAAGGGATACGATCCGAATACCGCGCTAGATCAACGAATCCCTATCAATAGGAATATCCAAAACCATCACTTATTGATTTATCTCTACTTATGGGGTTTAACAAATCCTAAGTCCTTATTTGTCTACTTATGTTCCATAATATTATCCATAGTCCAAATATACATAATGTCCATATGCTCATTAAAGAATTAATTTATACCGGAAATGATGCTATAATCCAATAAAAGATCAAATTTTACAAATTCAACCAAATCCAAAATTCTTGATTCTGGACAGAAACTATAAGATGATCAAATAAAGAGACTTAAAAAATGAGATAAATTCCCAAATTTTTATATGGTTTATAGCACTGAGTTATAGTCATCGTGACCAAATTTCATGTATTTTAGGCATGAGATGATGATTCAAATAATTTATACAATACAACTTATCACAACTGAAATGGCAGATTACTCCATGTTAGTAAAACATTCATTAAAAGAGTTCTACTAGGTTTTCTACGAAAATTCAAGTTGGATTGAAAACCTAACACTTATACGAAACTTTTAAATTAAGAATAACTCAT
This sequence comes from Cynara cardunculus var. scolymus, assembly GCF_001531365.2. Lineage (NCBI taxonomy): Eukaryota > Viridiplantae > Streptophyta > Magnoliopsida > Asterales > Asteraceae > Cynara > Cynara cardunculus. The sequence goes on from NC_037544.1 coordinate 8,338,501, forward strand.
TTTGGATGAGTTGAGAGGAAGATATGATACCTTAAAGTCACATGCACACATCTGTCATTAGTTGACAGATTGCACACTTAACTTAAATAAATTGGTTCATGCCTCAAAACATCATATTTTTTAGTGAAACGGGATTCAAATGAATCCTAACTCATAAAATAACGTTTTAGAAGAAGAATCATACATTGAGAATAAGTAAGTAGAAAGATATTAGCATTCAAAGTAAGAGTTACCTACTGGTGGTTTCACAGTTTGCACACCTATAGAGTTTTAGGTGCTTGGAGATCAAAACTCCATAATTTTATGTGATTCCACTTGCATGTAGGAGAAAATCCATAAAGTTAAATCTCAAAAGAAGAATCATCCTTTTTCATCGAGTTTTGAGAGAGATATGATCGATGGTACATACATATACAAATCTGTCAGAATCGGACAGATTGCATGTTCATCTTATTTTGAGTCATTAAAACCTCAAATCACCACAATATTGAATGAAATCGGTGGAATTTGAAAGGTAACTCATTAGACTAACATCCAGAAGAAAAATCAACAATTTTGAATGATTATCTAGAGAGTTGACTATTCAAAGTAGGGTTTACCTACTGAAAATTCTCATATGCATATATACAATGTTTTGAACATTTTGGGGGGGGGGTCAAAACTCAATGTTTTTTAGTGAAACCAAATGCATTGCAACCCCAACTCAATAAATAAACTTTTAAAAGAAACCTCATAACATTTGAACAAGCCATTTACAAGATATGGACGATTTGTGCACAAGCACATAATCTTTCAGCACCAGAATATGAAATTTTTAAGAAATAAACCACATAAAATCATGATTTCTTCCTACCTTTTTGAGTTCTAATGTTTGGGTCATGGATTACCACCATCAAATAAACATTTTTACATGTTTTTGGTATATAATCTCACCTTGAGACTCAATATTTACGAAATATAGAGAATAGATGATGTATAATGCAATAAAGTGGATTTTTCTCCCCAAAACTTACAAGAAAAGATGGAGGGATGAATGCATTACCTTGATATTGAAGGAGAGAATTGTTGTATCTTCAAAATCTTGCCAATACGATGAAGATAAGTGAAGAAATTGACTGAATATGGATGAAGGAGTAGGAGGGTTCTCAAGGTGACCCTTGAGTTTTCTAGGGAGAGGAAAATGAGAGAATTTTTAAATTTTGAATGAAGGAATAATGAGGATTAATGTAAAATGATGTTATTTATATGTGGAAGGAGGAAAATGAGAGGGGAGGGGCCGGCCATAGGGAGCCCAAGCCCACCCTCTAACAAGTTTTTTTTTATAAAAACTAAACCCA
>NC_037544.1:8339937-8353051 GCF_001531365.2 Cynara cardunculus var. scolymus
AGAGGACTGAGAGGAAGAAGTGTTAGGAATAGAAGAGACAAAAGTACCAAATTTAAGCATCGACCTGTCTTTAACACATTCTTCCTGATCATAGGAGAATCCTAGACCAGTCGTTTTCTTGGCCGGGATCTGAGCGTTAATGATCTCAGAGGCCTTGAGGGAAGCTTTGCACCACCCTTCAATGGTAGCTTTTTCAGCCTTGAGTTCAGTGATTGCTCACTCATTCTCAGCGATAGCTTTCTCACGTTCAACAGTGATGGCTTGGTTTACAATAACCTGATCTTTAAGATTTTCCTCAACAGAGGTCAGTTCTTTGATCTTAGAATGGCAAATCTTCAATTGYTCTTGAAGATCAATGTTAAGCATTTCAGCTTTTGATTTGCCATTGAGGGTATTGTAAAGGTCAACCGTCAGCGTATCCAGTGCAGAAAGACTAGAGGAGGAAGAGGGTTCATTTAGAAAGCATACCTGAGTAGAAGAAGAAGAAGGTGATGGCTCAGAGGATGTAGATGCTTTAGAAGATCCTTCATTTGCATCTATAGCCATCATGCAAACGTAGGCTTTATCCTCTTCATCCGAAGATGACTCATCGGATGATTCAGCCCAATCATGCTCTTCAGCAATAAGGCCTTTACCCTTTCGCTGGATGTTCTTCATCTTCTTATACTTCTCCTTCAGTTTTAAGTACTTTTCATCTTTGGTTCTGAAGGAGGAAGGAGCTTTAGAAGATGGCGTCGAAGTCTTCTTTGATATGCATTCACCTACAAAATGTCTGGGCCGGTGACAATTGTAGTAGACAGCTGAAGCCTTGTCTATTCTTTCAGACTTTGGCTTCTCCCTGAAGGATAGCTGAGGAGATCTGTGGAAGTTGCTCTTACTTACGAACCTCCTAAATGACTTAGTCAGGAGTGCCAGAGACTCATCAAAATCTGTTAAATCAGATTCTGGAATGTCCTCAGAAGAATCTATCTCCGTGATGACAACGGGAGGAAGAGAAGAACCAAAAGGGGTAGAAGTTTCAACTGAAGAAGCTTCAGAGATCAAAGCTAAAGGAGAGCTTTTTTCATTTCCCTGGATTCTTTTACAAGATTCCTTTTCAGTTGACGAGATTGCTCATTGTTAAGCAGAATCCCGTATAAAGTAGAAAGAGAAAGAGTGGACATGTCATTTGACATCTTGAGACATATGGAAAAGGTGTCCCAAGAGTTAGGAAGGCATTCTAGAAACTTAGTCAAGGTTTCAGAATTAGAATATTCTCTGCCGACAACCCTAAGATCAATAAGAAGGCACTTAAATCTTTGATGTACTTCAGACAGCGTCTCAGACTTTCCACCGAGAAAGCTTTCATACTGTCTTACTAGATTGATCTTTCTAGTCTCCTGAACCTGAGTGGTTCCTCCATATTGGACACAGAGTGTATCCTATACGGATTTAGAAATTTTGAGTTTATTCATTGAGTGATAAATCTCATCAGGAAGAGACATAGCTATTATAGACCGAGCACGCGTGTCTATAGCCATCTTCTTCTTGTCCTCATCGCTCCACTGATGTGGAAGCCTTGGAATCTGCCGTTCAGGAATCGCGGCAGTCACAGTTGTTGCTGGAACAGCCGGAGCAATAGCAAATGGAATATATGGTCTATTATCTATGTAATGTGGAGTTTCAGGATCCACACCTTCAAGAAAGAGGGACATCCGGTTCTTCCAGAGACTAAAGTTTTCACGGACAAACCGGGGAGGTTTGGCAAGAGAGCCATTATCTTGTGTGTGTGTGTTTGTAATTTGTAAAGCCATTTGTAAGCAGTAAAGTTATCTAAGAAGAGATAAACTAATATAGAAAATAGCTAAACACAAGGAAAGAAAGAAAACACTGCTCTGATACCACTTGTTGGTTCTGTAAGGGTCTACAAGAAGAGAAACAGTTTGTTGAAGGGGGGGATGAAAACAAACACAATATTTTCAAATTTAAAATATATATTGATAGAGAAGATCAATACAGATTTTACAAGATTGTATGCGGAAAGATAAGGTAATAAAAAACCTATCTAAACAATCTTTGGTTACACACAAAGCTTTAGCAAATACAAGAAAAGAAGTTGCTATAATGAAGATCCTTTACTTAAGCTAGAAAATGCTTGAAGTAAGAATTAAGGTTAGAGAGAGAGTTGAGCACTCTCTGCATGGAGAAGAAACACTTCTATTTATACCCAGTGCATTAAATGTTCATTTAATGCAATAAGATAGGGTTAGAGAGCGTGTCAAGCCTTAAGTGGAAGACTTGTCCTTTGCCACAGTAAATAGTACAAAATCACTATTCATGAGCAGACATCCTTACCTAAAGTTGGTGGACAAAGAGTCGACTAATCGGCTATGTATCGTACCAGCTTTCGTAGGGGGATGGGTTTTGTCCTTTGTGTGCATAAGGACAAGACAACAACAATCGTGCTAAGCAARCTTCCTTTGATCGCTGAATGTTGGAATGACCTGAAGGTCTCATCATCATTCGCTGAAGTTTGAGCAGTCTTCACACATATGTAGACAGACTTGTAATCACTGAATACCGCTTTAGATCACGTACTCGTCAGTCTCTAATCTTCAGTTTCAGTCTTCGACGGTTGCTGAAGGTTCTTTGGTGTGAGTGTTGTCTTCTTGAAGTATTGTTGTCACTGATAGATTTACAATGCAAGTTTTTCAGCGATCACTAAACATACTCTGTGAAGATCGCTGGAACTGAAAATATAGAAACATAAATACAACATATAAGTGAAAAGGGATTATCATCAAATCACAGAAAGAGAGTGTGTTCTATATATATATATATATATATATATATATATATATATATATAAAGGCATTTTCAAACTAGAATGTTAACTATTTAAGAAAACAGGAAAAAAATCGTTAATGTATAAAATCATATATGATTCTCGTACAAAATCATACATACTTCACACATGCACACACATATATACATTCTTGTACAGGATCATACAAGTTCAAAAGTCGTCTGCTTCCATTTAATCAACATTAATGTAAAAAATCAAGTGTGATTGTACATTAACGACTTTTTTCTTGTTTTATTAAATAATTAGCGTTCTCATTTAAACCTTCATATATATATATATATATATATATGTAGGAGCGATCAAGATTAGTTTAGTTTATTTTAGGAAATTAAAAAATATATATATTGAAAATTTTATTTTATAATACGAGAAAGGCAAAATGGTAAACTCAACCACATCTTCATCATGCACCCTATTCATCACTTTATTCATCATGCACCCTATTATGGTAAATTCCTCACTCTATTCATCATGCACCCTGTTTTACTTGTCCAATGATATTGTTCACGCACCCTATTTATCATGCACCCTATTCATCATGTACTCATTTCATGTTGTACCCATTTCATCATGCACCCATTTCATAATCATTTTCACTTACTCCATGCACCAATTTCACCATTTATGAAACCGGTTTCATCATGCACCCATTTCATAATCATATTTCACTTACTTCATGCACCAATTTCACCATGTATGAAACCGGTTTTATCATGCACCCATTTCATAATCATGTTTCACCTACTCCATGCACCAATTTCGCCATGTATTAAACCGGTTTCATGAATATTTTTTTTCCTGTTACTTATTTCATGAATTTATTAATCTAATAACTTACGATTTTCATGAATCTTGGGAATAATAAACCGATACACAATATAACAAAATCCAATTTTTAATATTATAATTTAATTAAATATTTAAATATTACCATTTATAAAATTTCTTTTATTATGTTACCTTATGATTTTCATGAATCTTGGGAATAATAAACCGATACACAATATAACAAAATCCAATTTTTAATATTATAATCTAATTAAATATTTAAAAATNATTACCATTTATAAAATTTCTTTTATTATGTTACCTTAATTAAGATTTATTAATAACTTCCATATTTAATAAAAAAAACAATGCAAATTACCAATATACACTTAATGATTAAATTTAATTAGAAAAAAATAAAATTTTCTATTGGTCGAAATTAGTTTACGCGGTTTCTAAGAATTGCACGACTTTCATTTGAACGTGCCTACATATAATATATATATATATATATATATATATATATATATATATATATATATATAAAGAGAGAGAGAGAGAGAGAGAGTCATCTTTAAACACAAATGATCCGAAGGTTACAAACTTACAACCAAGAGTATTTGAATCTTTTTACCAAATTCGTATTTTTAAAAATAATTAACTTTCTTAAACATCTCATATAATAACAAATAAATCAGACTTATCTTAAAAAATACTACTTTCTTAAATATTTATTCAGTTACCGTACGTAAACGACTCCTCACCCTTTATATCAAACCAAACAAATTATTGCGTCTCATTTGAAACAATGACCCTTTTTGTTACCATAGTTTCATAACAGTATTATTTCACTTGTGAAACAACACATTTCATAATAATGTTTCCTTATAACATTCATAATAAAAATTCATAATAACATTTCATATGCACCGGTCCAATCCATGATAACATTTCATAATAACAAATTCGTAATAACATTTCGATAAAAAAATACATAATTTAATTTTAAGAAAAAACCATGCTTACTTCTATCTCATTTCAATGGATACGTATCTTTACCCAGACGTGGAAACCTCGAACTTTGATACTCTGATGAAGTAGAGACGAAAACCAAGACATATATAATAACCAAAGAAGAAAAAAATATGAGAGAGAGAAAGTGTGTGTGTGTGTGAGAGAGAGATGTAGATAATGAAGAAAATTATGAAGATAAATGTAATTATTTAATAAAATTTAAATTTAATGAGAAAATCATAAAGATAATTCTAATTACTTAATAAAATTTAAATTTTTTAAAATCTATTCCCAAACTACCCTTTCCTTAAATTTTAATCAATTCAAATCCAAAAATTACTTAACCGTTGATTATAAAAGGACGACCTAAATGGGTTTGTAAGGTTTGTAATCTTCAAATGATTTGCGAACAATTATATATATATATATATATATATATATCATTGTTAACCAAAGAACAAATCCCGACAATTAATCAAAAAATTAATAAAATTAATCAACGGTTAAAATACAAAGTGATTAAAATTAAATAGTTATCTGGGGAAAAATGGAATTAATTTCACACTTGAATCACACATCTAACTTATGTAAATTCTTATTTTCTTTTTTAATTAAATAAAATTACTCCGTTAATTTTTTAATTAGATTGTCTTTAAAGTAACTAATATTTTAATCAAATAAATTATCTAAAAAATGAGTATTTTATGTTTTTTGATTTGACATTCATCTCGATATAGTTTTTCTTAAATGTTATTAACATGAAATGTTATATATGTGTAATATTCATCAGGAATATATGCACGTTTACGTGTATAAAACAACTAGTTATTATACATACATCAGTATGATATTTATCATGAATATATGACTGTTGATCATCTCTCTCAATGATTTGATGGTAATCTCTTTTAACCTATGCGAAGTATTTATGTTCTGTTTTTCAGTTCCAGCGATCATCACTGAGTTTGTTTAGTGATCGCTGAAGAACTTGTATTGTAAATCCAATCAGCGACAGCGATACTTCAAGAAGACAACACTCACACCAAAGAACCTTAAGCGAAAGTCGAAGACTGAAACTGAAGATTTGAGACTGGCGAGTACGTGATGTGAGGCGGTATTCAGTGATTACAAGTCTGTCTACATATGTGTGAAGACTGCCCGAGCCTCGGTGAATGCTGAAGAGACCTCCAGGTTATTCCAGCATTCAGCGATCAAAAGAAGCTTGTTAAGTACGATTGATTTTGTCTTGTCCTTATACACACAAAGGACAAACCCATACCCTTTCTAAAAGTTAGTACGGTACGCAGCCGACTAGTTGAATCTATTACCCACCAACTTTGTGAAAGGATGTCTGCTCATGAATAGGCTTTTATACTATTCACTGTAGCAAAGGACAAGCCTTCCCCTTAAGGCTTGACAAACGTTCTAACCCTACTACATTGCATTAAATGTGCATTTAATGCAACGGATATAAATAGATGTGTTCAATCTCCATGCAGAGATACACTCTCTCTAATACATAACTTTTACTCTAAGCTATCTCATGCTTAAGTAAAATAACACAAATCTAAGAACACAAAAATGCTCATCTTCAAGAGCAAGTTAGAATCTCTTTTTTTGTATTCTAAACAAGTTCTCTCCCAGATAGAACTTTCTTTCCTCTATTTCTTTAACAACAATTTTTTTTTTATTTGCTAAGATTTAATGTGTAAACTTTAGATTGTTTATATAGGTTTTTCTTACCTTATCTTTCCGCAAACAATCTTGTAAAATTTGTATTGATCTTCCCTTGTCAATATATATTTTAAATTTGAAAATATTGTGCTTGTATCCATCCCCCCCTTCTATAAACTGTTGTATACATCTTGTGGACCTTAATGGGACCAACAAGTGGTATCAGAGCAGTGTTCTATCTTCTCTAGTTGTTTGGTTGTTTTTCTGCATTACATTATCTCCTTTAGATAATTTTATTTCTTTTAAATTGGCTTTACAAAACACAAACACACACGTTCAAGACAATGGATCTCTTGCCAAACCTCCCCGATTCATCCAAGACAACTTTAGTCTATAGAAGAATCGGATGTCCCTCTTTCTGGAAGGTGTGGATCCTGAAATTCCACACTATATAGAAAATGGACCATATGTACCATTTGCTATTTCTCCAGCTGTTCCAGAAACAGTTACGACTGTCGCAATTCCTGAACGGCAGATTTTAAAACTCCGTCACCAATGGAGTGATGAAGATAAGAAGAAAATAGCTATAGACACTCCTGCTAGGTCTATAATAGATATGTCTCTTCCTAATGAGGTTTATCACTCTGTGATGAAACTCAGAACCTCTAAATCCATATGGGACACATTATGTATTTATGTGTTCAATATGAAGAAACCTCTCAAGTTTAAGAATCAAGAAAGATCCACCTAGTAAGGCAGTATGAAAGCTTTCTCTGTGGAAAGACTGAAACGCTGTCTGAAGTACATCAACATTTCAATTGTCTTCTTATTGATCTTAGGACTGTAGGAAGGAAATATTCTAATCCTGAAAGTTTAACCAAGTTTCTAGAATGTCTTCCTGAATCTTGGGACACCTTTTCCATGTGTCTTAAGATGTTCAGTGACATGTCCTCTCTTTCTCTTTCTACTCTCTACGGGATTTTGTTTAATCATGAGCAATCTCGTCAGCTGAAAAGAAATCTGATCAAAGATTACAGATAAATGAAAAGCTCTCCTTCTTCTTTTTCTTCGTCACTTCCTCCTGTTGTAATTACAGAGTTAGACTCTACTAACTCTGAGGATATACCAGAATCTGATGTTGCAGATTTTGATGAATCCCTGCACTTTTGACTAAATCTTTTAGGAGATTCGCCAGTAAAAGCAACTTCCGCAGATCTCCCTCGCCGACCATTAAGAAAAAGCCAAAGTCTGATAAAATAGACAAGGCTTCAGCGATCTGCTACAATTGTCAATACACTGGACATTTTGTAGGTGAATGCAGATCAAAGAAGACTGTGACGCCATCTTCCAAAACCCCATCCTCCTTCAGGTCCAGGGATGACAAATACCTGAAGCTGAAGGAGAAGTACAAGAAGATGAAAAATAACCAGCGAAAGGCCAAGGGTCTTATTGCTAAAGAGCATAATTGGGCTAATTCATCTGATGAATCATCATCTGATGAGGAAGATACGGCCTATCTTTGCTTAATGGCCAAGGATGTCAAAGAAGAAGCTTCAGAAACATCTACTTCAAAATATCCCTCATCCTCTTCTCCTGCTCCGGTATGTATCCTGAATGAACCCTCTTCTTCTTCTTCTTCTTCTTCTTCTTCTTCTTCTTCTTCTTCTTCTTCTTCTTCTTCTTCTAGCCTTTCTGCACTAGACACATTAACGGTGGATCTTTACAATACCCTTAATGGCAAATCAAAAGAATAAATGCTTAATCTTGATCTTCAAGAACAGTTGAAGATTTGCCATTCTAAGATCAAGGAGCTGACCAAGGTTGAAGAAAACCTAAAGGATCAGGTCATTGTAAACCAAGCCATCACTGTTGAACGCGAACAGGCTATCATTGACCGTGAATGAGCAATCACTGAACTCAAGGCTGAGAAGGCTACCATTGAAGGGTGGTGCAAAGCCTCTGTCAAAGCCTCTGAGATTATCAACGCTCAGATCCCGTCAAATATAACGACTGGTCTAGGATTTTCCTATGATCAGGAAGAACGTGTCACTGACAGGTCCATGCTTAAATTTGGTACCTTTGTCTCTTTCATTCCTGACACTTCTTCATCTCAATCTTCTTTAAATGAGAGTCATCTTGATGGAACTCCTTCGAGTTCAGGTTGCAAAGACAAGGGTAAATCCATTGTCACAGCACATCTTCCTAAGAAGTCTAACAAGTCTAATAGATATAGGTCTACTTCTTTAGCTTGTAAAACTTCTTCTTCAGGGACTAAGAAATCTGAATCCTCTTAGAAGTCTAAGTCTCAGCTCAAGGTGAATGCTTCACCTAAGGACTCCAAAGCCTCAAAGGTTCCTCCAAGAACTAGTGAGAAGGGAATCCTTGGAACTGGTCCCTCTTCTAATCTGATACTTCCTGGCCCTAAAGCTACCTTCAACTATTGGAAGTGTAAGTACTGTGGCAAAAATGCACATATAGCCAGTAAGTGTCCTTCTGCCACCAAGGCTGGTCCACTAGCCAAAGGCAAGAAAGTAGCTAAGCTGAGAAATCAACCAAGGATAAATCCTCCACTAAGGCTACAAAAGCAACCAAAGTGAAGCAATCCACTGGAGTCTCTTCTTCAGGCTCAGTGAAGAAAACAGTTGCTGCTGAGCCTTCAGCATCAAATGTTGTAATTCCATCCACTATAGCCTCTTCTTCAGGCTTAGTGAAGACTTCCACTGACTCTATATTACTAATTCAAAGGTTGTTCCTCTTTCCACTAAAACTTCTTCAGCTTTAGTGATGCCGTCTGCTGACACTGACTTTTCAGCATCAGTGGATGATGCCTCTAACAGTGCTGGACCCCAATAGCTGGGTACCAATAGCATTTTTAAACTGTTCCTTTGTGAAGGATGTCAAAGGCGTATGGTATCTCGATAGTGGATGCTCAAGGATTATGACTGGAGACAAATCCCTACTAATCAATTACAAGGAAGAAAAAGGATCTTCCGTGACCTTTGGAGGTAACGGAAAAGGATATACCCGAGGTTTTGGTATATTAACCAATGGTGCAACTACGTTCAAATGAGTTGCATATGTTGAAGGACTGAAGGAAAACCTCCTAAGAATCAGTCAACTATGTGACAAAGACTACACAGTAAAATTATCTAAGAATTCATGTTGCGTCTATGACAAAGAAGATAAGGTTTCCTTGATCGGTTCTCGCCTAGAGAATGTCTATATCATTAATATGGATTCTTTTATCACTGAGAACGACTGTTTCTTCTCTAAAGCCTCTTCAGATGTCAACTGGCTATGGCACAAATGGTTTCTCATCTTAATATATCGCTAGAAAGAAGTTTACACTCGTCATCGTTGATGAGTATTCCAGGTACACTTGGGTCTTCTTTCTCAGATCCAAAGATGAAGCACGTGAAGATATCATTTCGTTCACCAAGAAGATAGAAGTACTTAACAACATCAAAGTATGATCTAATAAAAGTGACCATGGCACTTAATTCAAAAACAGTACTATGGATAACTTTTTTGAGAACAAGGGAATTTCTTACAATTTTTCTTCAGTGAGAACTCCTCAGCAAAATGGGGTCGCTGAAAGACGAAATCAAACAATCATAGAGGCTGCTCGATCTATGCTCAACTAATCCCATCTCCCTACTCAACTATGGGCTGAAGCTGTCAACACCGCTTGTTTCACTTAAAATCGTTCGCTGATCGTAAAGAGGTTCAAGAAGACAGCTTATGAACTTTTTCATGAAAGAAAGCCTTCTATTAGCTTTCTACACATCTTTGGTTGCACTTGTTATATTCTTAATAATCTGACCAACTTGGAAAGTTTGACCCCAAAGCTGATGAAGGAATCTTTCTTGCATATTCTTCAGTATTCAAAGCCTTTAGAGTATTCAACAAACGAAGATAGACGATAGAAGAAACTATCCATGTCACCTTTGACGAATCTCAGTCAGCTAATTCAAAACCCATCATAAATGATGCTGATGAATTAGAAAACTAGATGTTCTCTCACTATGGACAACCTGAAACTTCCTTCAGCGTTCCTCTCAACTCTGAAGACCCTGAAGCTGAAGATGATCCATTTATCATTCCAGTTGCAGCTAATCACTCCAACGCATCTTCTTCAGAGATCGATGCTGTGCTCATTAGCTGTTTTCTTCCTTCTATTTCAAACATTGATCATTCAGTGAATGAAATGTCTTCAGCATCTTAACCTGTTTCAATCGCTGAATTAGAGGCTCCTTTAGCAATTGTTCCTATTGCTGAAGACACTACTTCTGAAGCCTCATCTTCTGTTCCTGAACTTACTTACTCAGATGATAATCCTCTACCAGCTCAGCAATGGACTAAAGACCATCCAATTCATCAAATTCTTGGTGATCCAGATGCAGGTATCAAGACCCGTCGTGGTCTAGGTAATATCTATCTCTTTGTCAACTTTCTTTCCTTAGTTAAACCCAAGAAAATCAATGATGCTATCTCAGATCCTAGTTGGTTCCTTGCCATGCAAGAGGAGCTCATTGAGTTTGATAGGAACAAAGTCTGGTACCTTATCCCACGTCCTTCTGACAAAACAATGATAGGCACCAAGTGGGTTTATCGCAATAAGTTGGATGAAGAAGGTGTGGTAACCAGTAACAAGGCTCGACTTGTTGCTCCAGGTTATAGACAAGAAGAAGGGATCGACTATGACGAAACTTTCGCACCAGTGGCTAGACTCAAAGCAATTCGACTATTCCTAGCATTTGCTGCCCATAGAGACTTTAAAGTCTACCAAATGGATGTAAAGAGCGCTTTCCTTAATGGAAAACTTCAAGAGGTTGTTTATGTTGAACAACCTCCAGGGTTTCTTGACCCTTAGTATCCAAACCATGTCTATCGTTTGGATAAGACTCTTTATGGGTTAAAACAGGCTCCTCGTGCCTGGTATGATACCCTTTTCTCGTTTCTCATCTCTGGGAATTTTGTACGTGGAAAGATTAACCAGACCTTATTTCTTAGGAAAGTTAAAGGTCACATCATTCTAGTCCAAATTTATGTCGATGATATTATTTTTGGTTCCACTAATCCTTCTTTATGTTTTCGATTCGCTGATCGCACTAGATGAGCATGATGGGAGAACTAACCTTCTTTTTAGGTCTCCAGATCAAACAATCAGATAAAGGTATCTTTATCAGTCAAAGTAAGTATGTTCGTGACATACTGAAGAAGTTTGATCTATCTAACAGTTCATCTATGAAGACTCCATAGCTCCTCCACTTTCTCTCAACAAGGATCCAATTGGAAAGTCTGTAAACATAACAGTTTATAGAGGAATGATCGGGTCTCTGCTGTATCTCACAGCTAGTCAACCAGATATCATGTATTTTACTTGCTTGTATGCACGATATCAATCTGAACCTAAGGAATCCCATCTGATTGCTATAAAACGCATCTTCAGATATCTAAAGGGAACTCCTAACTTCGGTATTTGGTACCCTAAGGATTCAGGTTTTGACCTAATAGGTTATTCGGATAGTGATTTTGTAGGTTGCAAAATTGATAGGAAAAACATCACTAGAGGCTGTCAGCTTTTAGGTGGAAAGTTGATGAGCAGGACAAGTAAAAAGCAAAACTCAGTGTCTACATCAACCGCTGAAGCTGAATATGTAGTCGCTGGTAGTTGTTGTGCCCAAATCCTTTGGATGAAAAACCAGCTGATGGACTATGATCTTCAGTTTTCAAAGATTCCTATCTATTGTGATAGCACCAGTGCTATTGCTATTGCAAATAATCTTGTACTTCACTCTAAGACCAAACATATAGAGATCCGATATCATTTTATAAGAGATCATGTTATGAATGGTGACATTGAACTTCACTTCGTTCCAACTGATTACCAACTCGCTGACCTTTTTACCAAGCCTCTTGATGAGACAAGATTTAACATCGTGATCAGCGAACTAGGGATGCTAAACACTGAGGAATAATCTCTTTCAGCTATTAACATTGATCAGTAAGTGAAATGATTCAGTGTACTATCTCTGTCACTGAACTCTTGAGTAAATGTATCTATTCTATCTAAGGTATGATTACTTATTCCTTTTCTTAAAAACTTTAAACTATCACTGAAGCTTTTCTTATTCAGTGATCAAATCGTTTTTAAAAGTTTGTCTCAGTGATTCCCTGTTCACTGAACATTTTATAAGTATATCTCTCTTATACTTAGCTATTTGTTTTCTTAAAAATCAAAATGATCACTGAACCTTTCTTATTCAGTGACTCAATTTTTTTATAAGTCAGTTCCAGTGATTCTCTTTTCACTGACACTGAAGTACTAAAACTACCACTGAACTCTTTCTCTCTTCAATGATTAAAAGGTTTTAAAAGGTCCTGTTGGTCCCGAAAGGGTTTACAAAATAATAAACAGTTTGTAGAAGGGGGGGGATGAATACAAACACAATGTTTTCAAATTTAAAATATATATTGATAGAGAAGATCAATACATATTTTACAAGACTGTTTGCGGAAAGATAAGGTAAAGAAAAACCTATCTAAAAAATCTTTGGTTACACACGAAGCTATAGCAAACACAGAAAAGAGAATGCTATAAAATAGATCCTTTACTTAAGCTAGAGGATGCTTGAAGTAAGAATTAGGTTGAAGAGTTGATGCGCGCACTCTACAAAGAGAAGAAACACTTCTATTTATACCCAGKGCATTAAATGAACATTTAATGCAATATGGTAGGTTTAGAGTGCGTGTCAAGCCTTAGAAGGAAGGCTTGTCCTTTGCTACAATGAATAGTACAAAAACACTATT
>NC_037544.1:8353151-8354245 GCF_001531365.2 Cynara cardunculus var. scolymus
GAAGCAAATCTCTTCAGTGACTGCGCCTCTTCAGCTATTGTATATGGATCTTTTTGGTCCAGTCAACGTGCAATCCCTAGCTGGAAAGAAGTTCACACTTGTCATTGTTGATGAGTATGCCAGGTATACTTGGGTATTCTTTCTAAGATCCAAGGATAAAGTACCTGAAGAAATTATTTCATTCATCAAAAAGATAGAAGTACTAAACAATGTTAAAGTACGACCTATTAGAAGTGACCATGGTACTGAATTCAAAAACAGTACTATGGATAACTTTCTTGAGGACAAGGGAATCTCTCACAACTTCTCCTTTGTGAGAACTTCTTAGCAGAATGGGGTCACTGAAAGAAGAAATCGAACAATCATCGAGGCTGCTCGATTAATGCTCAGCGAATCCCATCTCTCGACTCAATTATGGGCTGAAGCTGTCAACACCTCTTGTTTCACTCAAAACCGATCGCTGATCGTGAAAAGATTCAAGAAGACGGCCTATGAACTCTTCCATGGACGAAAGCCCTCCATAAGCTTTCTTCATATATTTGGTTGTACTTGTTACATTCTCAACAACCACGACCAACTTGGAAAGTTCGATCCCAAAGTTGATGAAGGAATCTTTCTTAGATATTCTTCTATATCCAAAGCCTTCAGAGTATTCAACAAACGAAGACAGACAATAGAGGAATCTATTCATGTAACTTTTGACGAATATTAATCAACTACTTCAAAACCCATCTCAAATGATGAGGATGAATTAGAGAACTGGATGATATCTCACTACGGAGAACCTGAAGCTTCCTACAATGCTCCTCTTAACAGTAAATCTCCAGAAGCTGAAGATGATCCACTTATCATTCCAGTTGCAGTTAGTCACTCCAACGTATCTTCTTCAGAAATCGCTACAGTGCCCATTAGCTGTATACCTCCTTCTACTTCAAACACTGATCCATCAGTAAATGAAATGCCTTCAGTTTATGAACCTTTTTCAGTTGTTGAATCTGAGGCTCCCTTGGCAATAGTCCCTATTGCTGAAGAAACTGCTGCTGAAGCCTCATCTTCCATACCTGAACTCTCCTATTCAGATGAAGCTCCTCTAC
>NC_037544.1:8355490-8365979 GCF_001531365.2 Cynara cardunculus var. scolymus
TATTGTGATAGCACCAGTGCCATTGCAATTGCAAACAACCATGTACTTCACTCCAAGACCAAACATATTGAGATCCGATATCATTTTATTAGAGATCATGTTATGAATGATGATATTGAACTTCACTTCGTTCCAACTGAGTATCAACTCGCTGATCTTTTCACCAAGCCACTTGATGAGACAAGATTTAATATCTTGATCAATGAATTGGGCATGTTGAACACTGAAGATTAACCTTCAGTCATTAAACATCACTCAGTAAGTGAAATGATTCAGTGCTCTATCTCTAACCCTGAACTCTGGAGTAAATATATCTATTCTTTCTAAGGTATGATTACTCTTCTCTTTTCTCAACTTAAAACTTTCACTGAAGCTTTCTCTTTTTCAGTGATAAAATGTTTTAAAAGGTGGTCTCAGTGATTCTCTACACTCACCACATCTTCAAGTATATCTTTATACTTATCTTAGAAATCTAAAAGATCACTGAAACTTTTCTTATCAGTGACCAAAAAGTTTTTTTTTAAATGTCAGTTTCAATGACCCTCTTGTCACTAAAATCTGATGTCTTAAAACCATCACTGAATATTTTCTCTTCAGTGATAAAATGTTTTAAATAGAGTTTTCAGTATCCTTTTTAACACTGAATGACTCTTCTTTTTCTTAAAAACTATTTTTGTTTTTAAAGGAAAATAGTTAATGAATCGTCTTTATGACGACATTCTCTGTTTACTACGAGCGACGCTTTGAGACGCGCAAAATGATCTGTCATTACGCTACTTCATTAAATGTCGTCCAATCGTAGATAAGAACGTGACATATTTTTCATCATGACCACTTTCCCGAACTGTCGTCTTTTCTCTCTCTCATATTACTTCTCTCTTCTCCTACCTACAAATATGAGACTTCTTCTCCACTTTTCTCTTTACGCTTTCAAAATTCTTAGACAAACCTCTGCTAAGATTTCTCCAAAGCAAGAACTCTCTAAATCTTCAAACTTTTTTCCGACCTTTCATCTTAATCTTTAAAGGTCAGAATCTTCTTTTCTTCTTACCGTTACAAGAAATGTGTTTAATATGATTAAGAACTTTGTTCTCTTAATACATTAAACTGTAAAGGTTTTTTATTCATCTCTTTCTTGATTATTAATCTTGTTTCTTTATACACATTCTACTTGAAAATCCTAATCTTGTAAGGATTTTTCAAAAGAAGTTTTTCCTTGTTTAAAAACTTTTTCTATACTCTTTAACCATCAACTCTTGTCTTATTTCTAACAAACCTGTTTGTTCCTGTTTGTTTTACTTCTTATTGATAATAAATAGATGGCTGCCAAGAACGTCAACTTCTCCATTGACGAGATCTCAATCAAGGCCAACAACCACATTGCCTTGTTGGATATACCCTCCATCATAGCACATTACCAAGAGGCGGCTGACTTCCTTAAGCAGTCGTCCTTAGGCTACGCTCTCAACCATGAGCCCCTCATGGTCAAGGAACTTCTTCAGCAATTATGGTATACTGCTGAGGTTGTTGAAGTCCAATACGATGTTGGACGTACAATGGAGAAAATCCATTTCACTTTCAACTGCATGGAAGTTAACTTTGGGGTGTCTACACTCCGCTCAGCTCTTCGTCTTCCCAAGGGTCCCTTCGACAGCGAACCCTCCACCACCGAGATCATCAACTTTCTCGACGCCATTGGCTACCAGTGGCCAATGAAGAAGGACTCCAGCGCCTCTCTCAAGTCCTTGACAAAGATTGAGAAGAACATGATGTCAGCTGTCTGGCAATACCTGTTTTCTAATTTCATCCAATGCATGGGTGGAAAAACTGGAGGTCGGGACCAGGCCTCTAGGATCGCCTTGATCATAGGCGTATCTGTGATTCAGCTTCGCAATATAAACTATGTTGCGGTCATTTTCGATGACCTGGTGCTCAAGCTGAACAAGCGCCAGCAAGAAAAGGTGGTGCCTTACACCAGGTTTCTTTCGATGGTATTGACAAAGATCTTCAAGACTCTTTAACCCAAAGAAGGAAACCTTCCAGCTTTCCGTCTTGGATCCAGGATTCTGGATCATAAGCTGAGGGACAGTGATGTGGCACTTTCTTCCATTGTGTCCATCACTACCTCTTCTYCTCAGGTGGCCATGACAAGGGCAAACCCCCCCGCGTCTAGCCAAGCCACCAAAACCCCTTCTAAACGACCCTCTCAACCAACTCTTGGTTCTCCTCAGAGAGCCAAGAAAGCCAAAAAGGGGACAACCACGTCTCTAGCTGGGGCCTCTTAAAAGGCTTCGGTTATTGAAACTCGCCTTACCCCCGAGGCATCTTCTGTTCAACCTCCCAGCTCTTCAGTGATTTCTCCCATCATTGTCGTATCAGTGGTACCTTCACCAATCACTTCAGTGACCCAAATCACTGAAAGTGTAAATATCAGCGCCGCCACCGCTGAACACCCACGTCTCTTCTCGACCATTTTCTCTTCTCCTCCTTCATTGGTCTTTACATATGTCGATGATGTATAGTGAATGTCCTTCCTGATACTGAGACGCGCACCACTGAACCTGAGGTTGCTCCTCTCAATGCTCCTCAGCATACGGATGTCCATCCTCTCGAGGATATCTTTGCCCATGCCAGTGACAATCCTTTAGATGTCACGGAAGACCCCTCAGGTATTCCATCTTCCTACCCTTTCTTTTCTTCTAACCTTGAGCCTTTAGCTCACACTTCTTCTTTTGCAGGACCTTCTTCGATACATCAGTCTGATGCTCAGGAAGTGGAAGAGGAAGAAAGAGAGAAAGATGATGGAGGAGATGAAGAGATCGATGATGACTATGATATGGCATCTGACGTCAAACTTCTCCTTCCCGCTATTGATACTGTCCTCTGCAGGATCAACAAAGTTCACCAAGAGATGCCCCGTCAAGGCGATCTTGATGCAAACTTCCTTGCCCTCCAGGCGGATGTTCAAGAAGTTCAGAGCCATCTCATGATTCTCCAAGAAGCTGTTCAAGCCAACACCGACGCCATTGATGTTCTTCACAGCAGGGCTGACGATGCTCAGGCTATCACTGATCAGCAGATTGGTCTTCTTTAACAAATCTTGGATGTTGTCCGTCAACCAGCTCCAGTGATTGCACTCTCTTTCTCTGTCAATGATCGTGCCCAGCTCCATGAGATGCGTGAGGCAACGACAACTCTAGCCAATGCTTTGCAAAGGCTCGAGGATTCTATGGTTTTCCAGCGTCAGCGCTTGGACAAACTCTCTGGCAAAGTCTCTCAAGTCTTGGTCAGAGAGGGGGAGATGAGGTCCAACGCTGGTGAATCATCTGATGCTGCTCCTACAACTTCTCAGGTTATTGGCCCAGTATCAGCTTCAGTTACAGTTGAAGCTGAGGCTCTCAGAGCTGAAGCAATTGTTGCTCCTGTAATCCCAACCACCGAAGCTGCTCTAGCTGAGGATGTCGATGCCATCCCTAGGGATGATGCCCATACCATCACTGCTGCTGGTGATGATGAAGATGAAGATGATGATGATGAAGACGATGATGAACCTACCATTCCAGACACCGGAGATGATCTAGATGGCGACGACGACGATGATGATGAAGATGACTTTACCATAAAGTTCCAGAAACCATCAACCGTTACCAAAGGTGTTACTCTCGGGGATTCCGCATCCCAGGGGGATCAAAGGCAAGGTGAATCGACTCCATCAGGGAACCAAGATCCCAAGTCAAAAGGCAAGGCGATCGCTGAATAAGGAAACTTGAGGATATTGTTCAATATTCCTTAACAACCTTTTTTTGAAGACTCTACCTCTCAGGTAGTGATCACTTCAACCTATCAGCTTCATATTCCATCAACAACTTGCGGTCAACTGGAGCAGGTACCTGATCAACCCACTTCTCGTGCTCCTACCGACCAGCAGATGACTCAGCTGAAGGAGTCACTCGACCAGACTAGAATAAAAATTCCTCTTCGTACGTCTAGTGGTGGTGAGTTTGACTTCTTATCTAAAGCTGAAACACTCGAGGTATTACGGGCTGAAGAAGAGCTAGAACTTCAAAAGAAACAGACTGAAGACAGCTTGAAGCTGGCTAAGTCACTAGCTGAAACAGTCCTTCCCAAGAAAAAGTCCAAGAAAACAGTGAATGTTGTCCAAGCCCAGGCTAAAAATCTTTCGATTGCAGAAGCAGAACGCAAGAAGAACCTGAAGCTGGTGAATAAGGACAAGCAATGGAGCAAAGCAAAACGAGACTCAGTCCCCGCCCAATTATCAGCGTCAGCATCAGCGAACGTTCTAAAGACGGTGGGGCGCTGATCTCAATGCTCATCACCAGGGACAATCTTGATGCCATTACCGAGTACCCTTCCTACCTTGGCCGCTGTGGATACAGCGAATGGATGGAGATCAGACAAGTTATTCAGCAATCCAAGTCGAGACACAAGACACTTATCGAGGACACCATCAACGAGCTCATCAAAAGGATGTCCAGGTATGTCAAGGTTCTTGACCGGCCAACTCTGAAGAAAG
Organism: Cynara cardunculus var. scolymus; assembly: GCF_001531365.2. NCBI lineage: Eukaryota > Viridiplantae > Streptophyta > Magnoliopsida > Asterales > Asteraceae > Cynara > Cynara cardunculus. The sequence continues at coordinate 8,360,025 of NC_037544.1, forward strand.
ATGGGAAGAAGAAACAAAAGCTCTATGATCCTAATGAAGGACCATTCCTAAGGAACGAACATGAAACAAGGTTCTCCTTAGATGAAGTCCTGAAGGCTCATAAGAGTACAGACATTTCTATGTTGAATCTTCACTTGCCAGAAAAGGGTCCCTATACACCCAACTCTGTGCATTTTAAACCTGAGTTAGGAGTTATATTCCTTGACTATGAAGGTGAAGTCAGATTTCAGAGAATGTCAGAGCTACATCTATTTCCAATGGATCATTTGGTTTATCTTTTGCTCTGGATAGACGATAGCATGCCTGGAAAAGTCGTAGATCTGAAGATACGAAGGGAATTCCTACGTCGAAGAAAACTTGGTGAAAGTGTACCTGGGTACATAGATCTAAGTTCTCTAGATTAGTTTCTCTTTGTAACAACTATCCACTTTTCCTTGTAACTTCATGTACTATATCTCCTTTCAGTGATTATACTTATATTCTGTAAGTTCTGGACATGTACTGTAATACTTGTAATATTTTCTATGATTTATAAAATGAGTATTCCATGTACTTCACTGAAAAAGATCACTGAATAAAGTAATAGGGACACAAGTCTCTGAGTTCCAGTGTTACTTTTCTCATTTACTGACAATCTATAAGTCAGTGAATAAGCTTTCAGTTTTAGTTTCCGTACTTGTAATTTTCTTAGATATAACTTAAGAAAAATTCCCAAGCTGAGACTGACAAATCTGAAAAAGATCCCAAAATAATAAAAAGGGACATACACTTTGTATGTAACTTTTCCTTACTATTATTTGATAAGAAAACCTTCTTTATGTTATCTTGTTATCATCAAATAGGGGTAGATTGTTGATCCTCTCTCTCTGTGATTTGATGATAATCCCTTTTCACTTATACTTTGTATTTATGTTTATGTATTTTCAGTTCCAGCGTTCTTCACTGAGTATGTTCAGTGATCGTTGAAGAACTTGCATTGTAAATCTATCAGAGACAACAATACTTCAATAAGACAACACTCACACCAAAGAACCTTCAGCAACCGTCGAAGACTGAAACTGAAGATTAGAGACTGACGAGTACGTGATCTAAAGCGGTATTCAGTGATTACAAGTCTGTCTACATATGTGTGAAGACTGCTCAAACTTCAGCGAATGACTATGAGACCTTCAGGTCATTCCAGCATTCAGCAATCAAAGGAAGTTTTCTTAGCACGATTGTTGTTGTCTTATCCTTATGCACACAAAGGACAAAACCCATTCCCCTACGAAAGTTAGTACGATACAGAGCCGATTAGTCGACTCTTTGTCCACCAACTTTAGGTAAGGATGTCTGCTCATGAATAGTGCTTTTGTACTATTTACTGTGGCAAATGACAAGTCTTCCACTTAAGGCTTGACATGCTCTCTAACCCTACCTTATTGCATTAAATGAACATTTAATGCACTGGGTATAAATAGAAGTGTTTCTTCTCCATGCAGAGAGCGCGCAACTCTCTCTCTCTAACCCTAATTCTTACTTCAAGCATYTTCTAGCTTAAGTAAAGGATCTTGCTCATAGCAACTTCTTTTCTTGTATTTGCTAAAGCTTTGTGTGTAACCAAAGATTGTTTAGATAGGTTTTTTATTACTTTATCTTTCCGCAAACAATCTTGTAAAATCTGTATTGATCTTCTCTATCAATATATATTTTAAATTTGAAAATATTGTGTTTGTATCCATTCCCCCCCTTCTACAAACTGTTTCTCTTCTTGTAGACCCTTACGGGACCAACACAGAGAGAGAGAGAGAGAGAAAAGTTAAATTGCAAAACGATTTTTGGTTGTGAACCGGGGGGGGAAATAAAAGCACAACAAGTGTCCCCGACGACCACATTCAGTATGAATAATGAAGGGTATTCAATATGAATAAGGAAGGACATTCAATATTAATGATGAAGATAAAGTTCATGAACTATTCATGATTTATGATATAGGGGCGAGTTCAAATGAAAAACGACTTTCCGTTGTGAACTGGGAGATAAAGGAGATCACGACACATGTCTCACTCGTTCACGGATTATTCATCATGAATAACATATCATTCAAGATGAATGTGGATTATTCATCATGAATAGTGAAGAAATTTAACATGCATCATGATCGTATATTATTCATCATAAATGTTGTATTTTCTTCATAAATGATGCATCATTCATCATGAATGCTTCATGAATTTCACTTTTGTTATTCATAAAACGTCGAGGACACTTGTCATGCTCCATTATCTCTTGATTGACAATTACAAATAGGGTTTTCATTTAAACTTTTCTCTCTATATGCATACATAAGAGTGAAAGATTTTAAATATCATGTATGTAGTTTGGTAACCAATGAAATCCATATAAAATGGTTTAACCTCCTTTTCCTAATTAGCACAAGTAATGATTATTTTACTATAAAAGTATATATTAAGTAATTAAAAGTACCCAGTTGGTCTCGTGACTTATTGCTATTTTGACATATTACCTTTTTATTATTTTAATTTTTAAATTTATTTTATATTCTTTGGTAGAGAGAGAGAGAGAGAGAGAGAGAGAGTGTGTGTCTAGAACTTTCAAACCCTTTTAGGGCTTTTCAAGGTCTCTTTATAGGTTATTGTTTCAATAAATATCATTTTCTAGTTTTGGGAACCCTAATAAAGTTATAAGCCCTAGATATGTCATTAAGAGAAGCATTATGCACCTATTTATTTTTTATGCACATAATATTCCATACAAAATCAAATATGCTTTCCGACTCTTCTTTCTTATCTTTAAATATTATTTTTTAATCTGTAAATGTTAGTTGAAAATTAACCACAAGTTCACCGTTTTTTCCATGGAATTTATACTTTTCATTGTGTAGTGTTCATTCTCATAAAGTTCATATAAACATAATAATAATATGAAGTTAATGTCACTAAAATTTGTAGAACATTACTAACTATTTATTTTTATTTTTGATGATTAATCGTATTATAATACAATATCTTGTTATATTCTCTATTTTATGAAAATATGTATTTAGTTTTAGGACGATCGAGCAATGTAACATGATATCATTGAGTATGGCTATTATAAAAAGGTAAGCACAGAGACTAATAATGTAACCTGATATCATCTAGTAATATATATATATATATATATATATAGAGAGAGAGAGAGAGAGAGAGAGAGAAAATATCAAAAAAAATGAAAAACTGAGAAATATTCTGGTAACTATTCATCTGAACGGTATACACATGTACATACTGGTAATTGAAACTGCTTTTTTATCTATGTGTGCATATTATGCACATGTGCATACCAGACAAATTGCTTAAAGTTACCGATATGCACGTCTTGATGAGCGAAAACATGATATTTCTCAGTTTTTTCATTTTCTTATGATTTTTCATTAAACATGACCTTATATATATATATGGGCTGGTTCAAATACTAACCAAGATTATCGTGTTAACTTTGTTAACCGATCTTGGTCGTTGATTTGAACATCCAACGGTTGTCATTTATCGAGATTAAAAATTTAATTATTTAATTACCATATTAATAAAAAATTAGGTTCACAATGGTTCAGADGGTAGAATTGTAAAAAGTGAATGATCTTAACGTATCTTATTTTGTCAGCCTATTCTGTAACTTCCAATTAATAAAGAAACCGTCAATCTCATCGATCAATATATTAAATCAGTAGCTAAAAATTAGGTTCATAATCTTCATCAAAACAATGGAGGATTTGGAAGGATTACCAGGCGACGGCATCCAGATAAGATTGAAACATGTGTGTGAATCTAATGAGCAATGTGTGAACCTAATGAACAATTGAAAGATTAGGTTCATAATCTTCATCAAAACAATGTATGAACCTAATGAACAATTGAAACATGTGTGTGAACCAAATCGACATATTGTGTGAACCAAATAAACACATATGTGCACGAGTGAACACATATGTCGACGTTTGAGTGAACATGTACGTGAACGGTTTGATCATTTTCTTTACTTTCGGAATTCGAATTCCGAAAATGTATTCGTAGACGCTTTTAGCTTTTTCGTTTTCATTGTCGTCGATCTGTTTTACTCTATGATTATCCATATTACTCGACTATAACGGAATCTTTACAAAAGATACTTTTTTGAAATTTACAATATCAAAACCATTGTAGGAATAATGAAATGTAAAAATCAGTAAGATGAACAAATGTGAAACTTCATGTCATTATTACATGAAGATCAATTAGTGATATTTTAAGATTTGTAACTCCCAATTAAAATATTGGGGAGTTACATAAAAATGACAAATTACCTAAATATCCTTACACTTAATATGTGAGTTACATTTGAACCTAACTAAAAGATGAAACATGATTGGTTGTTGGTGGTTAACATAGTTAACACAAAAAAATGAGTTAGTATTTGAATCAACCTCTCTCTCTCTCTCTATATATATATATATATAGAGAGAGAGAGAGAGAGAGGGAGAGAGCGAGGAGATTTACTTTGCAAACCATGTTATTTGTATAAACCGTACAAAACTCATTTAACCAATTATAATTTTTCATTTTGTTCATTTTTTGTAATTATGAGAGGTTAATTAATCATTTTATTGTTGAGGGTGTTAATCATGATATTATCATTTTCATTATTTTAATTCAGAGAAATACATGAAACAGTTTAATTTAAATTTCATTAAGTATTATATGAAACAATTTCATAACCATATATGAAACAACTTCATCAAAAAATTATTATATAAAACAATTTCACAAGATTAAACAATTTCATGAAAAATTTCATAAGATTAAACAATGAAATCGACGGATGAAAGTGGTTTGCACGATTTGTACAAATTGAGTGGTTTGCATTTGATCGCTCATATATATATATATATATATATATATATACACACACACACATTCACATAATTATAGAGAATTATTTAGAATTTTCTATTAATACAACTAAACGAAAGACTTTTATCTAGGAATTTTTTTTTCCTGGGAAATTAATCGCTAAAGGGTGATTTGACACAAACTGTCACAAAAGTTGATGGAGTAAATTGTTAGTAGATACTTCTAATCAATGATAGATACCCAAACATTCTTTTGTTATCCATTGGTGTTTTTAAAAAAAACATCGAAACTACCAAATCATTGATATTTTTCTGGGTGTTTCGTTGATAATTACCGTGGGAGATTTTCCTGAGTTATTTTTGTAAGTAAAAGTAATTTGTTTTGTCGTATAAACATGCAAGGAAAATAATAAAAGAACACACATTTTAAATTTAAATCAAATTAAGAGTTTTAGTATATTTTATTTAAAAGTAAAATAAACAATATAGAATGAAAGGAAACCAATAACCTCTATCTTAAAAAAGAAAATCCAACTTATGGAAAAGTTTTTGCAAAAAAAAGAAAGTTTAGAAAATGTGGTGGATTTCTAATTAGTTTCTGAGTAATGCAAAATTGTATGAACTTTTAATATTATTTGGGTTATATGTATAAATTTATATATCATATTAATAATAACATTGAGATATAAGTAACAAAATCTCAAGAAAAGCATGAAATTGTGATAAGAGGTTTCTTTAGATATATAACTATATATGCTTTATAAACTAGTTAAGAAATTAGCCGTTAAACTAGTAACGTTTAGTAAAAATTATTAGACGATATAAATAATCTAAAAATTGAAACTATATAGAAGCATAATAGAAAAACACATGGAAAAAATTCTTTAAGATATTTAACGACTACTTGAAATAGTTTTTAAAAGTTCATGGCTAGAAAATGAAGTCATAATTAAGTTGCCATATTGTGATTGCTAAATATATATATAATAATGAAGTAATTTATATTTGGTTTAATAATATAATTGTTTTATAAAGATAATAATTATTTATTTTGTTGGAACTCGATAATTATTCTAATTATATTT
>NC_037544.1:8369949-8379240 GCF_001531365.2 Cynara cardunculus var. scolymus
AATTTAATGATTATACTAATTATATTTTAGATTTTTTATATTTAAAATGAGATGTTTATCATGTATTTGATTGTGTTTATCTGCAGTTAGTTACATGAATTCAGATATGGGATGAAATCGGATAGGGATGAAATCATTTAGGGATGAAATCATTTAGGGATGAACGAGTTTAAGAATTTTTAGGAGTTTTAAGAGTTTTTAAGAGTTTTACCCAAATGCTTTATAAGATAGTATATATATATATATATATATATATATATATAATCAAAAATTTATCACATGTGATTTTGCAAGTGATGTTAGTGTAAAATCACATGTGATTTGTCCGTTTTCATATTTTTTTAAATATGTTCATGTATATATATATTATGTATGTATATAGTTGCACATTTATTTTATGTCCATCCAGTCATTACAAAACCTAATCCCAGGCATTATGGGAACAAAGAAGGTTTGAGGGACCATTTAAAACAATTTAGTGGGGTGTACTTGACCATAGAAGGGGGAGGGGGAGGGGGGGACCATGTACTTAACCACATTACTAGCATAAATATGAAAAGAGAATCGTTAAGCTTGAAGTCATCCCTTCGGCTGTATACAGAAGTCAAGGAATCTTCATATGATGAAATAAGTGTATATGTATCTAAAAAGATACATCCATGTATTTGCATATGTATGCATGCATAAATGAATATATGTATGTATGTATGTATCTTAGCTATATATATATATATATATATATATTATGTTAGGATAGTAATTTTTCATTGTTGAGATAGATTGTGCTTTCTGAATATGGTTTGTTGCCGTTCTTTTTGGTAATTAAAAACAAAAAGGACGCACCGAGGTAAGGAGGAAGAAGAGAAAGTAGACTCTTTATCACCAAGAGTCTAAAAAAGCAATGGAAACTTCTAGAAAATAAAAGATATTTGTGTCTTTATTTATTTTTTAGACTTCAGATAGTGACATAAATTGTTATTGCTAATTGCCAAGGAAAAAAAATTGAACTAACTCAATTGAATTCAATATCAAAGTAGTATCTACTTCGCTCAAATCAGAAAATTGCGACATTTCCTCCTCCATGAAGCTTCTTATGCATTTTTGTGGCCTAAACACCTCCCTCATTCCTTCCCTACCCCTGCAATCTCAACACCCACAAAGGACTGTAAATAATTTTTGCTCATTCAATTGGATCGAGTAATGTCTGTATAACATTCTTGTAGTTGATTTCCTATGCTTTTATGCAGCCTAAACACCTTCCTCATTCCTTCCCTACCCTAGATTCCTTCTATGAATTCAGCTTGTCTAGACCATGCACGACTAGAAACTTCCATATCAAGTACAAAACTTTGAAGTTGTATTCATTGAAAATACTTAAGCAAGTTTTTGACAACAAACGATAAAAGATCCTTTTAGATTTGATTTTATAGAGGAAAGGATTATGCTTGGGTCATTGTGCATTAACCAGAATCCTAAACCATCCACCAAAGAACACCCTCATTCTTAAATGGCCTAACAAGAATGAACAAGCTGTGATTAGAGTCTTGGCTTCAGTGATAAGGTAACTTAGTTTTTAATATTATTTGAGAATCGCTCCCTAACCATAAAAGTCTGGAGATAACAGCTCTATATGAAGAGATGCAAATCAGTTGGAGATATCTGTTTGATATATTCATTAAGTTTTGTCTTTACATATCCATCTTTAGTTTTCCGACATAAGTTCAAGTTAGTGTAACCCCTTGGGTTCTTAGGTGCATTCGATTTATTCACATCATGGTAGAATTTCCCTTCAGTATCCCTTATTGATTGAGGTTGAGATTCATCTCTTAAAAACAGTCATGATTTTAAAAATGATGATCCAGATAAGTTTCACTATGAGGTAAAGCAGGTTTTGGTGCTCATGTTACAGTCGTCATCTGATCATTTATTTTCGCTAACGAAGATAATAGAAAAGCTTATCCTTCCTTTAGCTTAAATAAGATCTTTACCCAGTGACTCCCTAATAGTGATTTGGCTTCCATTAATTAAGGAGATCAACTCCTTCACACTTCTATACCCAGATCATTGCCTGTCCAGTCTCATATCACCACTCCTCAGACATGATATCATTGGTACGGAATATTACAGCTACAAATCTATGTTGTAGTTTTTTTTTTCACTTTTGAACCCTTTTCTCTTTTTGATTGACTGCACAAATCAAGAGTAATTAGAATGAAAATAAATATACAGGATTATTCAAGGAGAATATGATATTTGGATGAACGAAAATACAACCAAATTGTGTAAACATTGAGAGCTCTAAGGAATTTACATTCATCAACTAGAAATTCATTGAAAGGCCAAGGTTTTTTGAGTTTCTGACCTTGAGGGAGATGTGGCTTTTGCTTATTCTTTCTCATTATCCATGTATTCAAGGATGGATCTTCTACTTCAACTTTAGGTGGCGGATCCCATTTTCATTTTTTTATATCTTCCTTGTACACCTGCACCACCCTTGTAATCTTCTGATTTTCTTTCATTCTCCCTTTGCTTCTTAAAAAGATTACCAAAATCCTCATGTGATAAGGTTTTAATAACTGGTTCAGCAATCAGCATTAATTTAATTGTCAGTGTAGGACTTTTTAACAGTGGTGGGGGGAGGGGAAGGGAGAGACACTAAAACAATGTTCAAAGATTGTAATACTAGTTTTGCAGTTGGAAGAACTAACCAAAGTTTTAACCAACAGTTGAGTGTAGATCATGTGCCTTGGCTGATGTAGATATATCACATACTCTATATTTATAAAATTGATTGTGTTGTGTTGTCTTTGTGGATCGATGTCCTAAGAATGGTTCTATGTTTATTGTCATTACTTTTGCTGGGTAATTCATCGAATCATTGATCAAGCCTTGTGAATTGCTAAACTTGAACAATCCTTAGAAGAGAAATTTAATTAACTAGAACGGAAAACATGATGATAAGAGGGCGAAGAACAAATAATGGTTGATGAAAATCTTCGGTACTCAGCTACACATAATGAATAACAATTCTTTTCAAATGAGCTTTCAAGTCTTCGATGAATAGCTAATAAGATTTCAATCTCTAATACTAGATTAGTTCACTTACTTGAATTATGATTGAATGTTGCACCACCAATAGTTGAGTCCTAGAAAAATACAAATGATGATAAGGTAAATAAAAGTGCAGAAATGTACAGCGAGTCATCTAAGTATGAATAAGATAATCGGAGTTATAAAAAGGAACAAGATGTGTACATTTGGGAAGTTCAGTAGAGGAACATTGAGCTAGCAGCTAGTAGCTTAATTTGGTATCTTCATGCCTCAGAGATTTATATTGCCATCACATAGCTAGGATCAAGATTGGCTGTTTAGATGCACCAAGGCCAAAATGAGTATAATATGGGAATATAATCCTGGTGGAAGGGACAATGCAGAAGAATAAAATACGAAATTAGAGGAATAGTTTTCAAACTACATCCAGATTTTGCATAATAGTTTGATGGAATTTGGTGAATACCAAAGGATAAGAGATAGGATGGCATTACTTTTCTTTGTTGTTGGGATTTTTTTACCAATACTCCTAACATACAGTTCAAGCTGGATCTAGTTCTTTATTCCTCCTAATTCATGCTTTTCTTGTCCTTTTCAACATTTTATAAAATAAGCACTTCTGTTCTAGTCATCATGGATTCAGTTTTGGTTTAGAATACATTACTTTTTGGTTTTAAAAGAAGTTATAGATACAAATGTGACCGCACCTCCAATATTTAGCCAAGCCATGTAACTAAATATATGTCAAGTGTCAACACAACCTTTCATGTACATGTAAGTATATCCACATGTGGATATGCATCCATACACACATATATATAAAGTGAAACGTGTCTGTGTTTTAGAAGATCTTGACCAAACCTAGAGATAGATATAGTCATGGTGGATGAGCATGATAAATTGTTGCCCGTTGCAAATGTGGGTAGGATCATGAAAAGGATCCTACCACCCACAGCTAAAATCTCCAAAGAAGCCAAGGAAACTATACAAGAGTGTGCTTCAGAGTTCATAAGTTTTGTTACCGGGGAGGCATCTGACAAGTGTCATAAGGAAAACCGCAAGACGGTGAATGGAGACGACATTTGTTGGGCTCTTGGGTCGCTAGGGTTTGATGACTACTCACAGGCCATTGGAGGCTACTTGCATAAGCATAGGGAATTTGAGAGGGAGCGAGCATCAGCAGCTGCTGCTTCCTCATCAGCAGCCTTAGCTGCTTCAAACCAGATTCAAATAGCAAACAGCATCGACCAAGCAACTGTTGGCTGTAAAGGGCAATTGTCTTATCCAGCCAATTCACCACTAGAGTTCAGATCACTTATGGAGAAAGGGCAAACTTCTCACACAGAGCCTCTATGAACATATATGTAACCTTGGTTATCTCTTATTTTCAGATCTAAAAGCTTCAATTTATTTGCAACTGTTGATTTCCATGAACGAATCAGTCAATGATGGACCTGTTTATCTGTGAACTTGCGCGTGTTCACCGCAAAGCTTTTTCAAGTTCTCCTACTCTTTCCCTCTCCAGCTCTCCATTTCACAACACACACACACACACACTCTCTCTCTCTCTCTCTCTCTCTCTCTCTCTCTTTCTCCCCTCTCCCTTTTCACCCTGCACTTGGAATACAGGTAACACCCCTGATCCTAAGAAGCATTGTTTTATGAGATCTGGGCATTCATTTGTCAAGATGAAGATACCCAATGTTTATGCATTCAAGACTCGAGACAATTAGGTTTTGTGTGATTTTCTTTGTTTCTCCTTGGCTTGGTAAAACGCTTAAAAACTTCAGGTTAATTTTTTGTCTTCTTATGAACATGAGATAGACTGAGGTCAGTCTAGAGTTTAGTCAATTGTCAACTGTAATGCTTTGCTTTTGTCTTACTAAATGATCACTAGTTCTACTGCTCTTGCGGGCTTACCCAAAATAGAAAGATACATCCACCAAAAGTGGCCTTGGTTATTAATTTCTACTATTACAAGCTATCAAGTTTTCATCTCTTTCTTTGAATCGAATAAGTTTGATCAGCAATTTCTACTTCTTTCCCTTTTTAATCAATCAGTGTGTTTAATTAATTAATATATATATATATATATATATATGTATGTATGTATGTATATATGTATGTATAGAGAGAGAGAGAGGAAGGTTTATAAAAAAGTTGTGAACTTTAGAAACCAATTTAATTAATACATCCAGCAGTTTTAATCTAAGAACCCTAATTAATTGACCATTTCAATTAGAAAATATCAAAAAGTTAAATTAGTAAATGTTTAATTAATTAAAAAAATCTCATGCAATGCCTTTCACCGTAAAAGACATGCACCCTTCCATATTGTTTTCGTTATTGTTTGTCATAACGTTTTTGATTTATAGTTACTAAATCAAAACGATTACAAGTTTAATAAGTTGTATTTATACAAAATTACTTGTAATCTTAAAGTTTAAGTAATATGCATCAATAAACAGTACTTCGTGCGTGTATAAAAAATGGTTTTTAAAAGTTTTTGTCAAATGTTTTATAAATATAATATAGATATTTATATTTATTAAATATATTAATCATTTATCAAATGAAAATAGTTATTTATCAATTTTCAGTTTTTCTTTTAAGTTTTATATATATTGCAAATTCATTATTTGAATTATTTTCGTTTGTATTTTATCATATCGTGGTTGAAATTACTTTTAAGTTAACTTTTGAGATGGACTTGGATTAGCGGATTAATTACGGATCGAACTATTTAGTTTGCATTACATTTTTTGATCAGGCATTTAGTATCAGAAGTTTTTATTGTATGAAATATAGGATTATAATAGTCGAATTTATTTTAAGTTGTTATTTTATAATTATTGGACTGAAGTGTATTACGTTCGACTCGTATAATCTACACCGTACTGCATTGCATTTTAAGGTGTGATTTTTTGCGATTCACTATAAAACATGAGACTTTTTCGGGTGGAAAAATCGGCCGAAAATCCGTCGAAAAATGAATTTACCGTAGGATTACCCTGCCAGAAAAAGGATCGCCGGAAATGTAAATCACCGGTGGATTCCGACAAGTTCTGATCGTCGGAAATTCGCCACTCCATTTTCTAAAATATTCCCGATTTACTTGTCTTAATAATTACCTTGAACAATAATATTCATTAGTGTACCAGTAGATTTCAGACGAATTATCCGCAGGTAATTTATAAATTCTATTTTTTTAATAGAATTGATTTTATATTTAAAAAGTAAATTAAGTCATCGGCGGACTATATAATTCCCCTGAAAATTTTATTTTTTAAATAATCGTTTTAAAAAAATTAACCTATTTTCTTCAGATTAAATCCACCGGTAATCCCTCAGAAAAACACCCGATTCAATTTTTTTATTGATTTTAAATTATAAATCTTGTAAATATTAAAAAAAACTGCTAAAAATGTAAAGCCAAATATCATACATTAATAATAAAAAAATTTCAAGAAATTTAATAAAAAATTATTTTTCTATATTACCGACGGATTACTGACAGCCATCCCATCCGCCTGTAATAAAAAAAGTCAATTATTTTTTCAAGAAAATTTTGAAGAAAAATTAAATTTTGCCGGCGAATTTTAATTATAAAAATAATTAATTAAAATCCGTCTGTAATATTAACTAATTATTTTTAAAATATAACTAAACAAATAAATAAATGCACCCGCCATAATCCAATGGAAAATTGACTAGAATAAATTTCTACTTTTTTAAATAATTAGTGGTGGTTTTGTGGCGAAAGTTGACTTTTTTATATTCGTCAATAATGCATCGATAATTTTCAGGCATAAAATCTGTAAGGAAAAAGTCATATTTTTAATAGTGGTTTGAGGCATATATGTGGTGCAATTTGCGGTTTGGGAAAAATCTTCAAACCGCATATGTAGTGCAATTTGCAGTTTGGTCCTAAACAGTATCAAAACGCACCACAAACACTGCTAATTTGATATGTGTTTGTGTAATTGTTCCATCTCTTACAAATTCAACCATAATTACCATTTTAGTGTTTGTATAACCATAACCCACCACTTTCACCTTCCATCGAGAACAATCAAGAATCCATCGAAACCAATCGATGACCTATCAAGACCGATTGAAAACCTATGCATTAAGATTGATCAATAAAACAACAAGACCGATCGAGATCAACCAAGAACCCATCTATTGGCTTATCGTGTTTGTGTGTGTAAAACCATAACTTAACCCACCACATTCATCTTTCATCAAGACTAATTGAGACCCCATCGAGAATGATCTAGAAGCCTTAAATCGACAACTCATAGATTAATTTATTCTATGTAAAACCATAAGTCATCACCTTCATCTTCCATCTAGAACTAATCTAGAGGTAATCGAATACTAATATAAAACCCTTCAAGTCCAATCGTGAATCTATGAAGAAGGATCGAGAACCCATCGAAACCAATCAAGAACCCACTGAGACAGATCGAGACCAACTAAGATCCCATTACAACCAATTGAGAACCCAATAAAGAAACTGTATGTAGGGTTGAAACAATAGTATACTCCTAATAAATATTATAGTCAAAGACCTTCCAGCCTAGTGGTAAAGGTTTGGGCATGACATAGTCATGAACCCGAGTTCGAGCCCTGGGAGAGGAGTGTTGGTGACATTTAAGTGAGGCCATGTTTAGCCTCCAAATTTGCCGGGGATTAGTCGGGCTTTGGCCCGGACACCCTTACAAAAAAAAAATATTATAGTAAAAATGAATATTCATGATAAATATCATATTGATACATATATGAATACATAAAACTATGGTATACATGTAAACGTGAATATTCATAATGACTAACATGTGTTTTATGGTGAATATTATAGTGAAAGGTTATATTTATGATGAATATCATATTGATATATGAATGTTGAAGAGTTGTAGTATATAAGTGAAAGCACATGAACATTTAGAATTAATTTTACACAAACATACAATTTCATATAAAAAATAGTTAAAAATAGAAATCTATATACGGATAGATGTCACATCAAAAAGAACAAAAAAAAAACTCATTTTTATTAATATATTTATTATTTTAAAATTAATTTATATAAAAAAATATGGTTCTTCGCTTTTTTCCTCCACCTACCGGGCTAGGTAATTGTGGAATTAAAATCTTATGGTTTAGAAAAATAAGAGTGAATTACACCTTATGGTTTGCTCAAAATTAATATCGACTTCGTCGCTTACATGAACTATCAACATTAATAGTTTTAACTTTTCAGTTTCATAACACTCATGGTCCATATAATTATCATTGTCACTTTAGCTACCATTAGACCCATAATGTGTCTGTCAGACGATGGCAAATCTGTCATTTATGGACCATTAGTATAGATAGCCTAGTTTACCGATGAAACCAGATTTTGGGCAGATAACAGAAATTTCCTAATGTAATTCATTCTAGTTTTTTATTTATTAAAGAGTGAATTATATTTTTGATTCCTGGTCCATAAATGCTTCTTATTTTGGTGCCTATAGTTCATCAAGTACATCGGTTGTCCAAACACTGTTAAAACATGATTCTCTAAATCAGTTGTGTCTTTCATAAAAGGGACATTTTCGTCTTTTAGGGTGCGTTTGGTACGTGGAACAGGGTGGAACAGGACAGGACAGGACACACTTGTCCCACGTTTGGTGTGTTTTTAAATGGAACTAACTGGAACTAACTTGCACACACATGGGACACGGGTGTTCACCCTTTACCCCTGGAACTAAGTGGAACAGACTTTTTTTTTACTAATTTACCCTCAATCGCTCCTCCATGCTCGCTCCTCCATGCTCAGACTCCATCTCACTCACTCCTCCATTCTCAGACTGCCTCCATCGCACCCTCATCGTGCGTCCTTCCCCATCGGCGACGGGAGGTTTGAATCGATTTCCTTCTCCATCGCTCCTCCATGCTCACTCGCTCCTCCATGCTCAGACTCCATCGCACTCGCTCCTCCATTCTCAGACTGCCTCCATCGCACCCTCATCGTGCGTCCTTCCCCATCGGCGACGGCGACGGGAGGTTTGAATCGATTTCCTTCTCCATCGCACCCTCCTTCTCCTTCATCAGGTACACGATTTCCTTCTCCATCGCTATGAATCGATTTAGGGTTTGCTTGTTGCTTTGCTTGAATCGATTTAGGGTTTGCTGGTTGTAATGCTTGAATCGATTTAGGGTTTGAATCGATTTATGGATCTGTTTGCTGTG
>NC_037544.1:8380280-8384058 GCF_001531365.2 Cynara cardunculus var. scolymus
AAGTTATATTTTTTTTTATTTATTCACAAGTTTATATTATGTTAATTTTATTAGATCAAAGCTATAATAATGATTTTTACTTGAATCAAAATATAATTATTTGTAAATGAGCTTACAAATATGTACATTAAAATAAGGACAAAAAGTGTAATTTTAGGGATAAAAACTAAAAGACAACCATAGACAAGGAACTAAAATGCAATTCATTAAATTAAACTGAGGCATAAAAATATGAAAATGTCCCTCACCTGAAGGGCAAATGATTTAATGGAACCTATTTTTTAACAATGTTAACTGTAAGGACCAGTTTAAGCTCCGAAACACGAAATTTGAACCATTAATGTATTTTAAGAATTGTAGGGATGAAAACCAAAAAGCAACCACAGAAAAAGGACCAAAACGTAATTCACTCTTTATTAAATTTTAAATTGAGTAAAGTTCAACTTTGGTCCATACCTTTGGAAATTTTCAACGAATATTGTCCCTAAACTTAATAAACTCAGTTTTGTTCCATTTCCAACAGTGTCCGTTAAATATTTCCATCAAGTCTAACTAAATGAAAGGTATTTTAATAATTTTACATATTTTTCTTAATTTTCTAATAAAATTAAAAACCATATTAAATTTTATATAGAGTATAATGTTATAACTTGTCAAAAGAATTATAACTCCTACCTCCTTGTTATCATATTGTCATCCCCCCATTCTAAGACCACCAATTAACTCCCCCGCCCACTTTGCTAATGATTCAGAGTGATGTTTGATTAACACTTTACTCTTAAAGCTTTACCATGTGGTTCAGAGTCTTCAATCGTTAAATGGTACAAAAAAACATTAGCCACTATGTTGTAACCACACACCTTTCGAACTAAAAACAAGAATCTGAACACCTCCATCCTCTTGGTTGCCTCTTGTTCTCATCACACACTTGTTCCTTAGTTGTGTGAATCTTTTATATTCATTTTTGTCAAATTTTGGTTTCTCATCTTTATGTGTTTAAATTGATTCACAACTTCTTAATTTTTGCTCAATAAAACACAACTTTTAAAACCAAAGAATTGAAGCCATTTTAGATCCAATAGCAACAACTTTTGAACTTGGTTTTTATTGTATGGTTTGTTGCCCTTTTGATCCATGGGGGTGGGGTTCTTTTCCTAGTCTGGTTTTGTTTTTGTGCTCTTGATGGTTCCTTGGTGATTTTTGTATCTTGGGTATTTTGGTCTACAACAAGCTTGTAGTACTTATTGATTTAGTTTACCTTCTTTGAGTCGGTGGTTATGGAGATTTTGGTCTACCTTCCTCCTAGGTTGCTTTAAATCGATTTGTTAGTATGTATTCTCTCGATGATTTTCTGGTGGTAGTCGTCCTTTGATGATCTTGTCTCCAACAAAGCTATTTGCAAAAATGTCACACGATTTTCCCGATCTAAATCAAGCAGGTTTTACATGTGGATTCTCCCTAATGGTGAAATGAGACTGATTTCCAATTGGAAATGATTCAACATTTTGTTCGTTTGGGTTTGATTGTGTCGTAGCTCTATAATTCGGATAAATAAATATTTTTTTCATTTATTTATTTATATGCAAGATCGGGACTTGCTCTGTGATAAACATTTTTTTGACTCCAAACAAGAACCTCAGGGCAGCCAATCCTAAGAAAAGAGGATCTCGTCAATGCGATATATTTTGACGATCCCCCTCATCTCTGATCATCTTAAATCCAGTAACGATCAAGGTTGAGAGATGAAAATGAAGAAGATGAAGATTGGTGGAAATATGAAGACAAAAAAGACGAATATGGGGAGGATTAAGATATCAGGGCTTTTCTCATATTGGAGTTGAGTCATCATTTCCTGCATCTCAGTTGGCGCTAGATGGTAAGGAGTACGGGAAATCGGTGTTGCGCCCAGAACGAGATCTATGTGAAACTCCACTTGACGTTCCGGTGGTAATCCGAGTAGGTCATCCGGAAAGACATCTACATATTCCCGAATCACTTTTACATCTTTCAACTTCTTCTTTTCTAACTTCACATCGAGTACATAAGCTAGGTATGAGAGACATCCTTTTAATAGGCACTTGTGGTCCCTCTTCTTCGTTCCCCATAAACTGTCTTCGTCTCCCCATTCGATGTTGGTAATCATATCATTTTCTTAGAGCACAAGATCTCAGCATGGTTCATGACTAACCAATCGATCCCTATAACAACGTCAAATCCCCCTATGGACATAGGCATTAAACTCACCAAAAATCATTTTCCGTCAATCTCTAACATGAAATTATCAAAACACTTGCGAACTAGGACTTGCTCACATTTGCTACTTTTATCACTAATGCATCATGTAGCGTGATAACGAGAATAACAAATTGCTTGGAGAAGAAAGTGGACACAAAAGAACAATTTGCACCCTAATTAAATAAAACACACGCATGCAAGGAGTTGACTAGAAACATACCTAATATCATGTCAACAGTCTCCTTTGCCTATTCGATCATCATTTAAAATGCTCGACTCAATGCTCTTGGTGGATTCTCCCTCTTAGGTGAGGTTCCACTTGAAACCCTACAGTTTCCTCCCACAAGCTTCAACCAATCTCTTTTGAGGTTCTCTAGTTTACGATACTCATAATAAACCAATCCCCGGATGGGGCAGTCCAGACTTATGTAGTCCTTCTTCCATACTTGAAACATTCATATGAGATCTGATTTGGTTTAGATTTGCATGGACCATGGTGTTTGCTTCTGCATGAGTGACACCATCTCACCGCTTGATGGGAGTCACTATTCTTGTTATTAGAAAAACTTTTAAGCTGCCTCACGGGTCCGGTTGACCCTTCCCATTTCCTTTTTTTCTCTCGCCACAACTCTCTCCTCTTTTTCTTGAGCGAGGTCATCTTCCATCAACCGTGCCTCTTCCATAGATTCTTGAAGGGTTGTCACTTTAGAGTTTCGTATGACGTTTTCATCTAGGCCAGTAACCCCTTCTGATATTCCTTGACCTCTGACTTTTCATCTGAAGCTATGTTAGGTCATTGACCAACATCTTTCTAAATTAAAACGTGGCGCTGACTGTTATGCTATAAGGAAATAAGTTACGCCTTCTCCATCAGCAATTTCTTTTGGCATAGTGGTAAGCGCTTAGATCCTAACATGTGGTATCAGAGCAGGTTACGAGTTCAAATCTCATGAGGTGCATAATAATGCCAAAGGCATGCTGTGCAACAATTGTCTTCTAGAAAAGGTCTTGTTAGGCTGGCAGATAATAGGGGGTTGTTAGGTCATTGACCAACATCTACTTAAATCGAAACGTGACGCTGCCTAATACGCTATGAAAAAAATAAGTTGTGTCTTTTTCATTTGCAATTGTTTTTGGCGTATTGGTAAGCACTTGGATCCTATAAGGCTAGATGCCCTACAAGGTCGAGTTTCTCCATGAATAAACTGGAATATTTTTCCATGGATTTATCTCCTTTCTTGAGATCCCGAAACTCATCCTCGATGCGGTCTAACGCTCTTTCATTACAGTACTTATCCATGACTTTCCCTTTAAATACTTACTACGTAAGAAGTGGGATTGTTGATCCTCTCTCTTAGTAATTTGATGATAATCCCTTTTCTCTTTCACGTTGTATTTGTGTTTCTGTATTTTCAGTTCCAGCGATCTTCACTGAGTATGTTCAGTGCTCGCTGAAGAACTTGCATTGTAAATCTATCAGAGACAGCAATACTTCAAGAAGACAACACTCACACCAAAGAACCTTCAGCAAACGTCGAAGACT
>NC_037544.1:8385488-8386885 GCF_001531365.2 Cynara cardunculus var. scolymus
CTCAAGATGTCAAATGACATGTCCACTCTTTCTCTTTCTACCTTATACGGGATTCTGCTTAACCATGAGCAATCTCGTCAACTGAAAAGAAATCTTGTAAAAGAATCCAGGGAAATGAAAAGCTCTCCTTTAGATTTGATCTCTGAATCTTATTTAGTTGAAACTTCTACTCCTTTTGTTTCTTCTCTACCTCCCATGGTCATCACAGAGATAGATTCTTCTAAGGACATTTCAGAATCTGATTTAACAGATTTTGATGAGTCCTTGGCACTCCTGACTAAGTCATTCAGAAGGTTCGCCAGCAAAAGCAATTTCCGCAGATCTCCTCAGCTATCCTTAAGGGAGAAGCCAAAGTCTGAAAAAATAGACAAGGCTTCAGCTGTCTGCTACAACTGTCCCCGACCCGGACATTTTGCAGGTGAATGCAGATCAAAGAAGACTATGACGCCATCTTCTAAAGCTTCATGCTCCTCCTTCAGGACCAAATATGAAAAATACTTAAAACTGAAGGAGAAATACAAGAGGATGAAGAACAACCAGCGAAAGGCTAAAGGCCTTATTGCTGAAGAGCATGACTGGGCTGAATCATCTGATGAATCATCTTCAGACGAAGAGGATAAAGCCTATGTCTGCTTGATGGCCACAGATGCTGATGAAGAATCTTCTAAAGCATCTACCTTCTATGAGCCATCTTCTTTTACTCAGGTATGTATCTTGAATTAACCTTCTTCTAGTCTTTTTGCACTGGATACGCTGACGGTTGACCTTTACAATGCCCTCAATGGCAAATCAAAAGCTGAGATGCTTAATGTTGATCTTCAAGAGCAATTGAAGATTTGTCATTCTAAGATCAAAGAACTGACCTCTGTTGAGGAAAATCTTAAAGATCAGGTTATTGTAAACCAAGTCATCACTGTTGAACGTGAGAAAGCTGTTGCTGAGCGTGAGCAAGCAATCGCTGAACTCAAGGCTGAGAAAGCTACCATTGAAGGGTGGTGCAAAGCTTCCCTCAAGGTCTCTGAGATCATTAACGCTCAGATCCCGGCCAAGAATACGGCTGGTCTAGGATTCTCCTATGATCAGGAAGAATGTGTTAAAGACAGGTCCATGCTTAAATTTGGTACCTTTGTCTCTTCTATTCCTAACACTTCTTCCTCTCAGTCCTCTTCCTTTACTGAGAGTCATCTTGAAGGAACTHCTTTGAGTTCTGGGTGCAAAGACAAAGGTAAATCCACTGTCACAGCATGCCTTCCTAAGAAGTCTAACAAGTTAAATAGATCTAAATCTAGTCCTTCCACTTGTAAAACATCTTCTTCTTCAGGGACTAGGAAATCTGAATCGCATCAGAAATCTAAGTCACAGCTCAAGGTGAACTTTTCACCTAAGGAATCCATTCC
>NC_037544.1:8391227-8392411 GCF_001531365.2 Cynara cardunculus var. scolymus
TTTGAGACGCGCAAAATGACCTGCCGTTACGCTACCTCATTAAATGCCATCCAATCGTGGATGAGAACGTGGCATGTTTTTCATCATGACCACTTTCCCGAACCGTCGTCTTTTTCTCTCTCATATTTCTTCTCTCTCTCCTCTTATCTATAAATATGAGATTTCTTCTTCACTTTTCTCTTTACGCTTTCAAAATCATTAGACGAACTTCTGCTAAGATTATTCCAAAGCAAGAACTATCTCTTCAAACCTCTTTTTCGACCTTTCCTCTTCACTTTCAAAGGTCAGAATCTTCTTTTCTTCTACGTTTTAAAGAAATGTGTTTAATCTTATTAAGAACTTTATTCTCTTAATACATTAAACTGTAAATATTTTTAATCATCTTCTTCTTGATTAACAAATCTGTTTCTTTATACACATTCTACTTGAAAAACCCTAATTTCTTTAAGGATTTTTCAAATGAAGTTTTTCCTTGTTTAAACTCTTTTTCTATACTCTTTGACCATATACTCTTGGTATATTTCTAACCTTGTTTCTTCCTGTTTATGTTACTTCTTTAACAATATAAAGATGGCTGCCAAGAACGTCAACTTCACCATTGATGAGATCTTTATCAAGGCCAACAACCACATTGCCTTGCTAGAGATACCCTCCACCAGAGCTTTTTACCAAGAGGCGATGGACTTCCTCAAACAGTCGTCCCTTGGATATGCTCTCAACCATGAGCCTCTCATGGTCAAGGAACTTCTCCAGCAGTTCTGGTACACTGCTGAGGTGGTCGAGGTCCAAGATGAAGCTGGACGCACGATGGAGCAAATCCACTTCACTTTCAACCGTATGGAAGTGAACTTTGGGGTTTCTACACTCCGATCAGCTCTCCGTCTTCTCAGGGGTCCCTTCGACAGTGAACCCTCCACCACCGAGATCATCTCCTTCCTTGATGCCATTGGCTACCAGTGGCCAATGAAGAAGGACTCCAGTGCTCCTCTCAAATCCCTCATGAAGATTGGGAAAAACAGGATGTCAGCCGTCTGGCAATACCTGCTTTCTCATTTCATCCAGTGCATGGGTGGAAAAACTGGCGGTCAAGACCAGGCCTCCATGATTGCCTTGATCATAGGCGTCTATGCGATTCAACGTCGTAATATAAATTATGTTGCGGTCATTTTTGATGACCTGGTGCT
>NC_037544.1:8393164-8395096 GCF_001531365.2 Cynara cardunculus var. scolymus
ACACACACCACTGAACCTGAGGCTGCTCCTCTCGATGCTCCTCAGTATATGGATGTCCATCCTCTCGAGGACATCTTTGCTCCTACCAGTGACATTCCTTTCGATGTCACTGAAGGCCCCTCAGGTATTCCATCTTCCTACCCCTTCATTTCTTCTAACCTTGAGCCTTCAGCTCACACTTCTTCTTTTCCAGGTCCTTCTTTGATGCATCAACCTGATGTTCAAGAAGTGGAATAGGGAGAAAGAGAGAAAGATGATGAAGGAGATGAAGATGTCGATGATGACTATGATATGTCATTAGATATCAAGCTTCTCCTTCCAGCCGTTGATACCGTCCTCTCCAGGGTCAACGAAGTTCACCAAGAGATGCCCCACCAAGGCGATCTTGATGCGAACTTCCTTGCCCTCCAGGCGGATGTTCAAGAAGTTCAGAGTCGGCTCCAGACTCTCCAAGAAGTTTTTCATGCCAACAACGACGCCATTGTTGTTCTTCACAGCAGGGCTGAYGATGCTCAGGCGATAGCTGATCAGCAGACTTGTCTTCTTCAACAAATCCTGGATGATGTCCGTCAACCAACTCCAGTGATTGCACCTTCCTTCTCTGCCGATGATCACGCCTAGCTCCATGAGACGCGTGAGGCAACAACAACTCTAGCCAATGCTTTGCAAAGGCTGGAGGAATCCATGGTTCTCCAGCGTCAGCGCTTGGACGAACTCTTTGGCCAATTCTCTCGAGTCTTAGCCAGAGAGGGGGAGATGAGTTCCAATGCAGGTGAATCATCTGATGCTGCTCCTACAGCTTCTCAGGCTGTTGGTCCAGTATCAGCTTCAGTTGCAGTTGAAGCTGAGGCTCTCGGAGCTGAAGCATTTGCTGCTCCTGTAATCACGTCCACCGAAGCTGCTCTAGCTGAGGTTGACGAAGCCATTCCTAGGGATGATGTCCATACCATCACTGCTGCTGGTGATGATGATGATGTTGATGATGATGAAGAAGATGATGATGAAGACGATAATGAACCTGTCATTCCAAACACCGGAGATGATCTAGATGGTGACGACGACGATGATGATGAAGATGACTTTACCATCAAGTTCCAGAAACCATCAACCGTCACCAAAGGTGTTGCTCTCGAGGACTTTGCATCCCAGGGGGAGCAAAGGCAAGGTGAATCGACTCCATCAGGGAACCAGGACACCAAGTCGAAAGGCAAGGCGGTCACTGAAGAAGGTAACTTGAAGGTACTTTTCAAAAGCCCTCAACAAACCTTGTTTGAAGACTCTAGCTCTCAGGTAGTGATTACTTCAGAATATCAACTTCATATTCCATCAACAACCTGCGGTCGACTAGAGCGGGTATCTGATCAACCCGTCTCTTGTGCTCCAATAGACCAGCAGATGTCTCAGCTGAAGGAGTCACTCGACCAGACTAGAGTAAAAATTCCTCTTCGTACCTCTAGTGGTGGTGAGTTTGACTTCTTATCTGAAGCTGAAAAACTTGAGGCATTAAGGGCTGAAGAAGAGCTAGAGCTTCAAAAGAAGCAGACTAAAGACAGCTTAAAGCTGGCCAAGTCACTAGCTGCTAAAGTCCTTCCCAAGAAGAAGTTCAAGAAAACGGTGAATCCTGTCCAAGCCCAAGCTAGACTTCTTTCGATTGCTGAAGCTGAACGCAAGAAGAAGCTAAAGCTGGAGGATAAGGATAAGCAATGGAGCGAAGCAAAACTGAAAAAGAGACTCAGTCCCTGCCCAATCATCAGCGTCAGCATCAGCGGACGTTCTAAAGACGGTGGAACACTGGCCTCAATGATCATCACCAGGGACAATCTTGATGTCGTTACCGAGTACCCTTCTTACCTTGGCTGCTATGGATACAGCGAATGGATGGAGATCAGACAAGCCATTCAGCGATCCAAGTCGAGACACAAGACACTTATC
>NC_037544.1:8396645-8419044 GCF_001531365.2 Cynara cardunculus var. scolymus
TGTGTGTAACCAAAGATTGTTTAGATAGGTTTTTATTACCTTATCTTTCCGCAAACAATCTTGTAAAATCTGTATTGATCTTCTCTATCAATATATATATTTTAAATTTGAAAATACTGTGTTTGTATTCATCCCCCCCTTCTACAAACTGTTTCTGTTCTTGTAGACCCTTACGGGACCAACAGGGATGATGGCGGCCCCAAGGGCAGACTTCGTGACATTCCACCATGTAAGGGCTTGACCCTTTAGCATCTGTGAAACATACTTCACCTTTTGTTGCTCTTCATAGTCACTGGATTCAATAGCTTGTTTGATTTCTTATATCCACTTCATACAAGCAACTGGATCAATGGTTCCCAAAAACTCGAGAGGGTTTCTCCATAACAAATGCTTATACGAACAAAATTTCTCTATCTGCCTCACCCCACCAATCTTTGTTCCTCTATACCCACAACATGGACATCATCGCCTGGGCCACTCGTAGCATTATCTGGAAGGGTCTCATGCCCTCGATTGTTGACGTCTCTATTTTCTAGCATTTTGATGAACCTCTCTTCTCACCTCTCCATGGAAGAATTCATGGCTTGCATGATTCTAGCCAATATTACAGACTATGGGTCCACATCTTGAATGACAGGGTCAACGGTATTTAGATCTATAAGTGGCAGTACATCAATAACACCTCTCAACATTTGCGAAATTGGGGGCTCTTGGGTGTTGGTGGTTTGCCTTGGTGGTTCTCGAGCAGTCACACTTGCATCATTACCCTCCTCTTGAGTTACCTGACGACTTCAGGTGTTTACCATGGTGAAACGTAACACACACATACCAAGGTCATACTGGTTAATTCATTTTAAGATCAATGGTTTGTAACATACTACTACATTCATCAGTCATCATAACAACAATAATTTCGAACATGCTTACGTATCAATATATTCACAATAGCATGGGCCATATCAAATTCTGAATGTACTACAAACAAGAATTCTTGTAACCATCATTACAAGTGTCAATTAATGCATTTTCATAAGTCGTAAAGCTCTCACAACCCATAAATGTACCTAAAACTCAAAGGCTTAATCATTAAAATTTCACAGCTTAATTCTAGGCATCAAATTTCATACCTAGTTCACTTAAACTAAAGCTCTAATACCAACTTGTAACATTCCAAAAATTGGACAATTTTTTTTAAATAAACCGAAAATATGGTATTAAAATATCAAATATAAGCCTTCCCAAAATGGGAACTTAAATAAACCTGATAAATTACAATTCGTAACAATAGGTTATCAGGATAACAACCTTCTAGTCTAATTTCTCAAAGAAATAAGATTACATTCGGGTATCACCTATACGACAAAATACCACTTCAAAAGTATGGTGCCTCAAAAATGTCCCCAAGCTCCCTTTTCTAAAAGATTGTTGTTGTCAACCATGCCACCAGAACCTGAGATACACGTCGACTCCAAAACAAGTGTTAGGCCAAAAAGCCTAGTGAGCATGAACAACTATAATAAGTGATAGGTGTTAATTTATTAACACTATTACATCATTTTCGTAATCATTTTCCTTTATTTTATTTCCCATAAGTGTTTAAATTGAGTCATTTTAGTCATTTTATGTAATTTTTTACTTTTATATAAATTAGTAGTATTATGTCATAATCTTGTGTTATTTTGTTAATTATGCAGATATTTGAATTTTCTGGTCAGTCCTATAACAGTCCTACATGATTCTTTTGCTGGAATGGTGCTGTAGCAATCCTATAAGAGTGTGCAGTGGGCCGCATCCTTACTTTTGGGCCAAAACTTTGTGCTTACAAATTTAGCTGTAGATTTTGGGCATGGGCTAGCTTATAGTTTAAGCTTCTCTTTTGTACTAATGACCTATCTTCTTTCATAAGCCTATTCTTTATTATAAATAGGAGTTGTTACTAGCCTAAAAACACAACAATTAACCTTTGGGTTTAATTTAGCTTTCAGTTATTTTTGCTTTCAACTTTCTTACTTAACAAGAACCGTAATTGTTGAAGTTAATTTTCTATCTTGTTCTCATTTTCAAGTTTAATCCAAGTTCTAGTATTCCAAACTTCATCTCCTTCTTATTTACTTTCAATTCTCAAAAGCTTTCTAATTTTCGTTACAAGTTGGAATTAATCGATTATCGTTGCAATACATTAGATTTCATCATTTATGGCTCACGATTAATTTCCTTAGCTGAAAATACGTTTTTCAAGTGTTTAAAAGCTTGTTCTCACTTTTACACACTAAATGGGTTATATGATATATCCGATGTGGAAGTGGAAGTAAGCCAACATTTTTATTGGAAAATAGGGGGTTTCCGAGTCTACGGCCAAGGGGATGGAGCAACAGAAGTTTTGAGAATCTCTATTTCCTTGAAAAAGGTGCTCAGCCTACAGGAACTGTTCAAGATATTTTAAAAAAATGCTGACGAAACTTGTTTTGCAAGTTTCGTGACTTGTAGTGCAAGTTTCTTTACTTTATTCTTTGCAAGTACTTATTTCCTTTTACTTTATGTCACTTCTTGTATGATATTTTACATTTTCTTGCACTAAATGTTCTGCAATTTAATTTTCAGTATCTAATTTCCAGTATTTTGATTACTGCAATTCACTTTTCTGCAATTTACATTCCAACAATTTATCTTTCAGTCATTTATATTTCTGCACATTAATTTACAATCTTTTATACTCTCGCAATTTATTTTCTGCAATTTACTTTTCTGCATCAATTATTTACTTTTTAGTCTTTACATCCTTCGCAAGAAGAAACCGAGCAATGATGGGCTAAACGTCTTAGCTGGGGTGTAACCAAAAATTAAGATCAAAGCTGATGTGAATGTACAAATGTGTCTTATTAGCATTATTGTCTAACTATTTGTTTCAGGTGATTAATATTTAATTGAAGATTACATTGAATTAATTGACAACTAATTGTATGTATGAAAATGTGTTAACTTTCAGAGTTAAGATAAATAAGAAAACCTGAGGTAATAGAAAAAAACTATAAAGAGCTTTAGTATCTATCAAGTACTATACTCCTACGGTGTAGAATGGTAACACTGTGTTGTGCTAGAATTTATGATGTCTAACACAATTGATATAGTATCGATAGCACGTTGGCCTGTGTGTACTCTTGAGAGGCCGTATGATCCGATAGTTGATACTTTGACAGTTCTATAACATCATCCTGTGATATTATAGAATTGTGGCAAGAGTGCTATCTCGTCTTTCTACTAGATCACCTGTTTTGTATCTTAATCAACATTTGCACCTTGTGCTTCTTTTTACGACTGATATTTTCTTAGTTACTATTCAAACCACCCAATTTTAGATAAAACAAATCCCTCAAATTCGTCATCTAAATTTAGCTTTTAAAGACTGGACTTTTGAAGAACCTTACAAAGCTTTCTCTATGGGAACGATATCTAGTACGTATATCATTATTACTTGTTAGAAGACGATAGTAGTTCAAGGTGTATACTTGCATTGAGTTCTATTTGTGTGTTGAAATCTGAGGTTGCATAAACCGAATAAGAAAATAAGCAAATACAATAAAAATTAGTTCGAAACCATTTGTAATTCAAATATAACATTTAGGTGGAATCAACGGGAGAGACCTGTATCCATTGACAATGATGGAAACACAAAAGTATGTCATTCAAATAACGTTGTCGTATAACACTTCAAGATTGTCATCCAAGTGTTTTAACCAGTACTTAGCAAGTTGCATCTCAAGAGCCGGTGGTCCCTAGTGACTATTCTTATGAAATTCCACCTCGAGGCTCAGCACACTTGGTGTGTACCCCAAAGGTAATGCCCCAAGTGGCGAAATCTTAGGGTCTACCTACAGAGAAACACCTCAAGACTCAACTCTCCTAGTGACTCCTTGAAAGTTTCATCCAACCATGTAACTCGATAAGAATATTCAACTACTTCACATTTAGGTATTCTTTCATCCAATAAGCCATGTAAATGATTAAATACCATCACAAGGTCATTCAAGCTCAAAAGTCTATCATTCTTAAGCAAGTTCCCAACTTTGGGTCACAATCCCATTAAGTATGATTTTTCATGTAGATAATAAGGTGATGAATAAAATACATAAAACCATCTCCGTGAGAAGCATTTAGTTCACAAAGAATCATTAGTATAACATCCATATGGAGATTTTCCCAAAAATGCATAAAAATTCATCTAATATGAACTTAAGATTAAATCACCAATTAATTGTGTAATACTTGAAATTAAAGCTTGAAATAGCATCATAGAAATGGATGCAACTAGTTTTACAAAGCATTTAATACTCACCTACAAGGTTTTTTAGATAAAACCTAGAAAAATAGCAAAACACCCTAGAAAGGTAGGTGTTGAACTTGGATCTTGATCCTAGCTTGAAATATTCACATAAAACCCTTAAATACGTGAAAGCATTCGTTCAAGACTTTATGCAGAAACCCTAGCAGAATTTATGAGGATAAATGGAGGTAGCTATAAGGAATTAATGCAACAAATAAGCTGAAATTGAGATTTAAGGCAACAGACATGCCCGGTTATCCTTCCACGCGATCCCGCCATGGGCACAATCACCCAGATTGTACCAAGAGTTCTCCCTTCCTAGCGATCCTACCAGCTACTGTGACATGGCGTCACTATGCCAGGCATAATAGCCCCATATGTACCTAAATTTTTTCTCATCTTTCACCCCTCTAAGCCCTTTTCCTTAAGTAGTTTGATACCCAAACTCATCCAAACATTCAAAATACTTATTTCTAGCATTCTTGGGATGCGATAAATATAAATACGAAATTTTTAGAGTATAATTTACCTAATTTTTTAGGTGTTACAGCGCACCACACGATCCACACCATGTGATGCCCGGTACCAGTTGCAGCTCCAGTACCATATGGTCTTTTATGTAGACTCCTAATAAGGTATTGTTGATCATCTCCCTCAGTGATTTGATGATAATCCATTTTACCCTATACAAAGTATTTATGCTTCTGCCTTTCAGTTCCAGCAATCATCACTGAGTCTGTTCAGTGATCGCTGAGAACATGCATTGTAAATCCATCAGCGACAGCGATACTTCAAAAAGACAAAACTCACACCAAAGAACCTTCAACAAAAGTCGAAGACTAAAACTGAATTTTAGAGACTGGTGAGTACGTGATCTGAAGCGGTATTCAGTGATTACAACCTGGTCTACACATGTGTGAAGACTGCCCAAGCCTCAACGAATGCTGAAGAGCCTTCAGGTTATTCCAGCATTCAGCGATCAAAAGAAGCTTGTTGAGTACAACTGTTTTTGTCTTGTCCTTATATACACAAAGGACAAACCCATACCCTTTCTAAAGTATAGTACGGTACGGAGCCGAATAGTTGACTCTATTACCCACCAACTTTGTGAAAGGATGTCTGCTCATGAATAGGCTTTTGTACTATTCACTGTAGCAAAAGACAAGTCTTTCTCTAAAGGCTTGACATGTGTTCTAACCCTACCACGTTGCATTAAATGTGCATTTAATGCAATGGGCATAAATAGATGTGTTCTATCTCCATGCAGAGATACTCTTGGCTCTTACTTACTCTTGAACCATAACTCACGTTCATAAGTAAAAGAACACACATCTAAGAACACAATACGCTCATCTTCAAGAGCAAGTTAGAATCCTTTTATTGTATTCCAAATAGTTCTTACCCAGATAGAACTTACTTTCTTCTAAGTCTTTTACAGCAAAAAATTTCTGTATTTGCTAAGAACTAGTATGTAACCTTAGATTGTTTAGATAGGTTTTATTTACCTTATCTTTCCGTAAACAATCTTGTAAAATTGGTATTGATCATTCTTTATCAATATATATTCTAAATTTGAAAAGTTTATTGTGTTTGTATTCATCCCCCCCTCTACAAACTGTTATACACATCTTGTAGACCCTAACGGGACCAACAAGTGGTATCAGAGTAATGTATTCTCTATTCTAGTTGTTTAGTTGTTTTCTGCATTATATTATCTCTTTCTCTAGATAATTTTACTGCTTTCAAATGGCTTTACAAAACACAAACACACACTTTCAAGACAATGGCTCTCTTGCCAAACCACCCTGTTTTATCCGAGACAACTTTAGTCTTTGGAAAAATTGGATGTCCCTCTTTCCGGAAGGTGTGGATCCTGAAATTCCACACTATATAGAAAATGGACTATATCTTCCATATGCTATTTCTTCAGTTGTTCCTGAAACAACTATGACTTCCGTGATTCCTGAACGACAGATTCCAAAGCTCCCTCATCAATGGAGCGATGAAGATAAGAAAAAGATAGCTATAGACACTCGTGCAAGGTCTATAATAGCTATGTCACTTTCCGATGAGGTTTATCACTCTGTGATGAAACTCAAAAAACCTCTAAAGCCATGTAAGACACTTTATGTGTTCAATATGAAGGAACCTCTCGGGTTCAAGAATCTAGGAAGATTAATCTAGTAAGACAATGTGAAAGCTTTCTCTTTGGAAAGATTGAAACTTTGTCTAAAGTACATCAATGTTTTAACTGTCTTCTTATATATTTAAAGACCGTAGGTAGAGAATATTCTAATTCTGAAACTTTGACAAAGTTTCTAGAATGTTTCCTAAGTCTTGGGATACTTATTCCATGTGTCTCAAGATGGCCAATGACATGTCCTCTCTTTCTCTTTGCACTCTGTATGGGATCTTGCTCAGTCATGAGCAATCTCGTCAACTGAAAAGAAATCTGATTAAAGATTCCTAGTAAATGAAGAGCTCTACTTTAGCTCTAATCTCTGAAGAAGCTTCAGCTGAAATCCCATCTTCTTCTTCTTCTCTTCCTCCTGTTATTATTACTAAGTTAGATTCTACTAACATCTGAGGATTTATCAGAATCTGATCTTGAGGATTTATCAGAATCTGATCTTGCAGATTTTGATGAATCACTGGCATTATTAACTAAAACTATTAGGAGATTCGCCAATAAAAGTAACTTCTGCAGATCTCCTTCGCTGACCATAAAGGAAAAGCCAAAGTCTAATAAGATAGACAAGGCTTCAGCGATCTGCAACAACGGTCACCGCAAGGGTCACTTTGCTGTGAATGTAGGTCCAAGAAGGCTGTGACGCCATCTTCTAAGACCCCATCCTCCTTCAAATCCAGAGATGATGAATACCTGAAGCTGAAGGAGAAGTATAAGAAGATGAAGAACTTCCAGTGAAAGGCCAAGGGTCTTATCGCTGAAGAGCACGACTGGGCTGATTCATCTGATGAGGAAGATGCGACTTATCTCTGCTTAATGGCCAAAGATGTCAATGAAGAAGCTTTAGAGACATCAACTTCTAATGATCCCTCATCATCCTCACCTACTCAGGTATGTCTCCTAAATGAACCCTCTTCTTCCTCTTCTTCTAGCCTATCAGCGTTAGACACGCTGACGGTGCACCTTTACAGTGCCTTGAATGGAAAGTCCAAAGCAGAAATATTTAATCTTGATCTTCAAGAACAGTTGAAGATTTGTCATTCAAAGATCAAAGAGCTGACTAAGGTTGAAGAAAATCTTAAGGATCAGGTCATTGTAAACCAAGCCATCACTGCCGAACTTGAACAGGCTATAGTTGAACGTGAGCTAGCAATTGCTGAACTCAAGACTGAGAAGGCTACCATAGAAGGATGGTGCAAAGCCTCTGTCAAGGCCTCAGAGATTACTAATACTCAGATCTCTGCCAAGATAAAGACTGGTCTAGGATTTTCCTATGATCAGGAAGACAGTGTCGCTGACAGGTCCATGCTCAAGTTTGGTACCTTTGTCTTTTCCATTCCTGACACTTCTTCCTCTCAGTCTTCTTTCACTGAGAGTCATCTTGATGGAACTCCTTCGAGTTCAGGTTGCAAAGACAGGGTAAATCCATCGTCAAAGTACCTCTTCCCAAGAAGACCAACAAGTCAAATAGATCTAAATTTATTCCTTCAGCTTGTAAATCTTTTTCTTTAGGGACTAAGAAATCTAAACCTTCTCAGAAATCTAAGTCTCAGCTCAAGGTGAATGATTCACCTAAGGACTTCAAATCCTCAAAAGTTCCTCCTAGAACTATGAGAAGGGAATCCTTGGAGCTGGTCCCTCTTCAAATCTGGTACAACCTAGCCCTAAAGCTACCTTCAGCTATAGGAAGTGTAAGCACTGTGGTGAAATTACACACATTGCTAGTAAGTGTCCTTCTGCCGCCAAGACTGGTCCACCAGTTAAGGGCAAGAAAGTAGCTAAGGCTGATAAATCAACCACTAAGGCTGCTAAAGCAACCAAAATGAAGAAAACCACTTGAGCCTCCTCTTCAGGCTCAGTGAAGATAACAACTGATGCAAAGCCTTCAGTATCAAATGTTGTAGTTCCCTCCACTAAAGCCTCTTCATCAGGCTCAATGAAGACACCCACTGCCTCTATATCACTAGTGTCAGAGGGTTTTCCCCTTTCCACTAAAACCTCTCCAGATTCAGTGAAGCCATCAGCTGATGCTGGTTCTTCAGCCTCAGTAGATGAAGCCTCTAACATTACTGGACCCAAATAGATGGGTACCAAAAGCATTTTTAAATTGTTCCCTTATGCAGGATGTCAAAGACCTATGGTATCTAGATAGTGGATGCTCAAGGCACATGACCGGAGACAAATCCCTGCTCATTGACTACAAGGAAGAAAGAGGACCTTCCGGGACCTTTGGAGGTAATGGAAAAGGATATACCAAAGGTTTTGGTATATTAACTAATGGTTCAACCACATTTAGACGTGTTGCATACATTGAAAAACTGAAGCACAATCTTCTCAGCATCAGTCAGCTGTGTGACAAAGACTACACGATGAAATTCTCCAAGAATTCATGCTATGTCTATGACAAAGATGATAAGGTTTTCTTGACCGGCTCTCGTCTAGAGAATGTCTATATCATCAATATGGATTCTTCTATCACCGAGAATAGTTGTTTCTTCTCAAAAGCCTCGTCAGACATCAACTGGTTGTGGAACAAACGGCTTTCTCACCTTAGCTTCAAGACACTCAGTGAGTTGTCTAGAAATGATTTAGTCATTGGTCTTCCTCAACACTCCTTTGCAAAGGAATCTCTTTGCTCAGCATGTGAGAAAGGAAAACAAACAAGTGCTAGCTTTAAGTCAAAGCAAATCTCTTCAGTGACATCACCTCTTTAGCTACTACACATGGATTTCTTTGGTCCTATTAATGTGCAATCTATTACTGGAAAGAAGTATACACTTGTCATCGTTGATAAGTATTCCAGGTACACATGAGTCTTCTTTCTCAGATCCAAAAATGAAGCACCTGAAGACATCATATCCTTCATCAAGAAAATAGAAGTGCTTAACAACATTAAAGTACGATCTATTAGAAGCGACCATGGTACTGAATTCAAAAACAATACTATGGATAACTTCTTTGAGGACAAGGGAAGTTCTCATAATTTTTCTTCAGTGAGAACTCCTCAGCAAAATAGGGTCGTTGAAATAAGAAATCGAACAATCATTGAGGCTGCTCGATCAATGCTCAACGAGTCCCATCTCTCTACTCATTTATGGGCTGAAGCTGTCAACACCGCTTGTTTCACTCAACATCGGTCGATGGTCGTTAGGAGGTTCAACAAGACAACTTATGAACTTTTCCATGGCTGAAAGCCCTCTATCAGCTTTCTACATATTTTTGGTTGCACGTGTTATATTCTCAACAACGTGATCAACTAGGAAAGTTCGATCCCAAATCTGATGAAGGAATCTTTCTTCGATATTCTTTAGTATCCAAAGCCTTAACAGTTTTCAACAAACGTCGACAGAAAATAGTAGAAACTATCCATGTCACTTTTGATGAATCTAAGGCAGCTAATTCAAAACCCATCTTAAATGATGAAGATGAATTAGAAAACTGGATGTTCTCTCATTATGGACATAGTGAAACTTCCTTCAGCGTTCCTCTCAACCCTGAAGCCCCAGAAGCTGAAGATGAACTATTAATCATTCAAGTTGCAGCTAGTCACACCAACGTGTCTTCTTCAGAGATCTTTGTTGTGCCCATTAGCTGTGTCACTCCTTCTACTTCAAACACTGATCAATCAGTTAATGAAATGCCTTCAGCATCTGAACCTGTTTCAGTCGCTGAATCCGAGGCTCCTTTAGCCATTGTTCCAATCGCTGAAGATACTGCAACTGAAGCCTCATCCACTGTTCTTGAACTTCTGTACTCATATGATAATCCTCTACCAGCTTAGTGATGGACTAAACACCGTCCAATTCATCAAATTCTTGGTGATCCAGGTGCAGGGATTAAGGCTCATCATGGTCTAGGTAATATGTGTCTCTTTGTCAACTTTCTTTCATTAGTTGAACCCAAGAAGATCAGTGATGCTATCTCAGACCCTAGTTGGTTCATTGCCATGCAAGAGGAGCTCATTGAGTTTGATAGGAACAAAGTATGGTACCTTGTCCCATGCCCATCTGACAAGACAGTGATAGGCACCAAATGGGTCTATCGCAACAAGTTAGATGAAGCAGTTGTGGTAACCCGTAACAAGGATAGACTTGTTGCTCAGGGTTATAGACAAGAAGAAGAAATCGACTATGATGAAACCTTCGCACCAATGGCTAGACTCTTTATGGGTTGAAACAGGCTCTCCGTGCCTGGTATGATACCCTCTCCTATTTTCTCATCTCTGAGAAATTTGTTCGTGGAAAGATTGACCAGACCTTATTTCTTAGGAAAGTTAAAGGTCATATCAATCTAGTCCAAATTTATGTCAATGATATTAATTTTGGTTCCACTAATCCCTCTTTATGTTTTCGATTCGTTGATCGCATGAAGAAAGAATACCAGATGAGCATGATAGAAGAACTAACCTTCTTTTTGGGTCTCCAGATCATGCAATCAGATAAAGGTATCTTTATTAGTCAAAGTAAGTATGTCCGTGATATGTTGAAGAAGTTTGATATATCAAATAGCTCATCTATGAAGACTCTAATGGCACCTGCACTCTCTCTCAACAAGGATCCAAATGGATAGCCTGTAAACGTAACTGTTTATAGAGGAATGATCATCTCCCTGCTGTATCTTACAGCTAGTCGACCAGATATCATGTATATTACTTGCTTTTGTGCACGATATCAATATGAACCTAAGGAATCCCATCTGATGGCTGTAAAACGCATCTTCAGATATCTGAAGGGTACTCCTAATTTGGGTCTCTGGTAACCTAAGGGTTCAGGTTTTGACCTAATAGGTTATTCAAATAGTGATTTTGCAGGTTGCAAGATTGATAGGAAAAGCACCACTAGAGGCTGTCAGCTTCTAGGTGGAAAGTTGGTGAGCTGGACAAGTAAGAAGCAAAATTTAGTGTTCACATCAACCGCTGAAGCTGAATATGTAGCCGCTGTAAGTTGTTGTGCCCAAGTTCTTTGGATGAAGAACCTGCTGAAAGACTACGATCTTCAGTTCTCAAAGATTCCTATCTATTGTGATAGCACCAGTGCTATTGCAATCGTAAACAACCCTGTACTTCACTCCAAGACCAAACATATAGAGATCATATATCATTTTATCAAAGATCATGTTATGAATGGTAACATTGAACTTCACTTTGTTCCAATTGATTATCAGCTCGCTGACTTTTTCTTCAAGCCTCTTGATAAGACAAGATTTAACATCTTGATCTGCGAACTAGGGATGCAAAACGCTGAAGAATAATTTTCTTCAGCTATACACATCAATCCGTAAGTGAAATGATTCAGTGTTCTATATCTATCACTGAACTCTTGAGTAAATGTATCTACTCTCTCTAAGGTATGTTCCCTTTTTCGTAAAAACATAAAACTATCACTGAACTCTCCAT
Organism: Cynara cardunculus var. scolymus; assembly: GCF_001531365.2. Classification (NCBI taxonomy): domain Eukaryota; kingdom Viridiplantae; phylum Streptophyta; class Magnoliopsida; order Asterales; family Asteraceae; genus Cynara; species Cynara cardunculus. The sequence continues at coordinate 8,408,550 of NC_037544.1, forward strand.
GGTTTTTGCCAAGATCTTTGGCAAAAAAAACTCCAAGGAAGGAAACCTCCCGGTGTGTAGGCTTGGATCCAGGATTCTGGATCACAAGCTTAGGGAAGGAGATGTTGCACTCTCCTTAGTGGTGCACTTCTTCCCTCCTTCTCCTCCTCAGGTGGTGAAGACAAAGGCAAACCCCCCTGAGTCTATCCCAGCCACCAAAACCCCTTCTTCCAAACGATCTTCACAACCAACTCTTGGTTCTCCTCAAAGAGCCAAAAAAGCCAAAAAGAGGATAGCCACATCTCTGGCTGTGACCTCTCTACAGGTCCCAGCTATTGAAACTAGTCTTAACCCGGAGGCACTTTCAGCTAGCTTCCCAAGTAAGGATGGTGATTTGGCCCGACCCGGTGGGGAACCCGATTCACCCGACTCAGACGGGGATTCCCTGCTAAAACGGGTACCAGGGCCAGGGTCGGGGATCCCCGATAGAGGCAAACCGGGGTTGGGGCCGGGGCCGAGTATTGTATCCCCCGACCCACCCCGTACCCGGTAATATTAACCTACTTCGTATTTGGGTTTGGCTATGGGGATTGGGGCATGGGCTTTTGTTTCATGTTTCATACACGCAGCAGTAGCCTAGTAGAAGCAAACGAGCAATACCCAGTACGGTCCCTCAATTGTCAATTCTCTATTTCTCTTCTCATCTCATTCACTCTCACACACCTTCCCTCGACCCTTGTCGCCGACTCGCCGTGACTATTGTTGCCTTGCCGTCGACTAGCATCACATCCACACAAGACCCACAACTCTCGTCGGCCGGCTCGTCCTCGTCACAACCCACGACTCAATCGAGGAGTAATCGACCCACAACCACAACCCAAGTCGTCTTCTTTATCGAGTTACAGCAGTGAGCCACAGCCCACAGCCACCAGTCGTTGCCTCGTTGGTCGTTCTTCGAGCCTTCCAGAATCAAGGTCAGTACTTACACATTGTCTTAGCTGCTTTCTTCATTGTTTGTTGCCTCGTTGGTTGTTATACAGATGCCTCGTTTTTTGTCAACCAGTAACACAATGTATTAGTTGCTTTCTTCATTATTAATTTTAATTTTACCGGGTGTTGACGGGGGTTGACCGGGGGTTGACCGAAAGTTGACCGGGACCGAAAAGAAAATCCCCATACCCGCCGGGTATCGGGGCTGGGGCTGGGGACTGTGGATATAAACCGGGGCCGGGGATTGCAAACCCCACCCCATCCCCGCCCCGCTGCCATCCCTATTCCCAAGTTCTTTAGTGATCCCTGAAATCACTGTCGTATCAGTGGTACCTACCCCAACCGCCTCAGTGACCCAAATCACTAAAGGTGTGCAAATCAGCGCCGCCACCGCTGAACACCCACAAGTTCTCTCAACCATCTTCTCCTCCCCTCCTTCTTTGGTCGCTACACATGTCAATGAATCATCAGTGCCAGTCCTCCCTGATGATGAGACATTCATCAGTGGACTTGAGGTAGCTCCTTTTGAGGCTCTTCAGTATATAGGTGTTCATCCTCTCGAAGGCACTATGGAGCCAACCAACGATAATCCATTGGAAGTCGCTGATGACCCCTCAGGTATTCCATCTTCCTACCCCTACACTTCTTCTAACCCCAAGCTTCTATTTTCTCACTCTCCTTCATTTTCAGGTCCTTCTACGGCTCAAGCCATGGACGAAGAAGAAGAGGAGTATGACATGGCAACGGATGTCAAACTCATCCTCCCAGTGGTCGTAACATTCTTTATAAAAATGGACGAAGTCCATAAAGACATGCCTCGCAAAGATGATGTCGTCGTGGACCTCTGAGCTGTCAAAGTTGAAGTCCAAGAAGTCAAGAGTCAGCTCTCCTCTCTTCAAGAGGCAGTTCGAGCTAATGTTGAAGCCATCGCTGCTCTCTCAAGCAGGGCTGATGAAGCACAAGCTCACTCTCTCCAGAAGGCGGAGATCCTCCAGCAAGTCCTGATCGTTGTTCGCCAACCAGCACTAGTGGTTCTTCCTTCCTTCACCGCTGATGATCGCGCTCAGATTAATGAGATGCGAGAAACAACAAACAACCTAGCCAGCGCTCTGACGCGGCTAGAGGAGTTGATGGTTCTCTAGATTCAAAGAGTGGAACAACTCTCTGACATATGCTCCCAAGCCTTAGCCAGAGAGATGGAGATAAGGTCCAACGCTGCTGCTGGACCATATGCTAAACCAACAACCAATGAAGCTGAAGCTGAAGTTTCTGGAGCTGAAGCTAACACTGAGGTTGCCTGTGATATCCCAACCTTCGGTGAAGTTGCTATAGTTGAGGAAGTTGATGCCATCCCTCATGATGATGACCTTCCCATCACCTCTACACCTGTTGTTGGTGATGTGAAAGAAGGATTTGATGAAGAAGATGACGAAAAAGGTGATAAACTTGATCTTCCAGACTCCGACAGTGACCTTGATGGCAATGACGATGATGATGATGAAGATGACTTCACCATCCAGTTCCAGTGTCCAACAACCGCCACTAAAGGAGTTGCCCTCAAGGATTCCGCATCCCAGGTGGAGCAAAGGAAAGAAGAGTCTGTGCCTGAAAAGAACCAGGGCCCTTCGTCGAAAGGCAAAGGAGTCGCTGAAGAAGGGAACCTGAAGGTACTGTTTCAAAATGCTCAACCCTTGTATGAAGACTCTACCTCTATGGTAGTTATTACGTCTTTATATCAACTTCAAATCCCTTCTACTACCTGCGGTCGGCTGCAATGGATCCCTGAGAACCCTATCTCCAGTGGTCCTACCGACCAGTAGATAACTCAGCTCAGGGAGTCACTCGACTAGACTAGAGTAAAAATTCCTCTTCGTACTTCTAGTGGTGGTGAGTTTGACTTCCTGACCAAAACTGAGAGACTCAAAGCATTAAGAGCTGAGGAAGAGCTAGAACTTCAAAAAAAGCAGATTGAGGACAGCCTAAAGCTGGCCAAGTCTCTAGCTGAGAAAGTTCAAAAAGAAGGTGAAAGTTGTCCAAGCCCAAGCTAAGATTCTCTCTATTGTAGAAGCTGAGCATGAGAAAAGCCTGAAGCTGGCTAAGAGGGGCTAGCGCTGGAGCTAAGCAAAAATGAACAAGAGAATCAGTCCTCACCAAATTAAGAGCGTCAGCATCAGCATCAGCAGATGATCAAAAGACGGTGGAACGTTGCTCTCAATGCTCATCACTAGGGACAATCTCGATGTCATGACTGAGTACCCTTCCTACCTTGGTCAATATGGATACAGCGAATGGCTAGAAATCAGACAAGCCATTCAGCGCTCCAAATCCAGACATAAGCGGATTATCAAAGACATTATTAGCGATCTTATCAAGATGGTGTCCAGGTATGTCGCAATCCCTGAAAGGCCAACGCTGAAGAAAGGAGGAAGGAAGAAAAGACCCTCTAGTCCTAATGATGGACCATCCCTGAGGAAAGAACATGAAACAAAGTTCTCCTTAGATGACGTCCTGAAGGATCATGAGAGTCCAAACATCACAATGTTGAATCTTACGTTGCCAGCGAAGGGTCCTTATGTACCCAACACTGTGCACTTCAAACCTGGGTCAGGAGTTATATTCCTTGACTATGATGGTGAAGTAAGATTCCAGAGAATATCTGAGTTACATCTATGCCCTATGGAACACCTCGTGTATCTTATGTTTTGGCTAGATGATGACTTAAAAGGAAGAGTTATGGACCGAAAGATACGAACGGAATTTCAACATCGAAAGAAGCTTGGAGAAGATGTACCTGACTACATTAATCTGAACAACTTAGACTACTTTATTTTCTTTGTAATATTGTCCATGTACTATAATCTATTTACAATATCTACTTTCAGTATTCTTATATTCTGTAAGTTTAGACAAGTGTTGAAACTCTTGTAATATCTCCTTTGAATATAATATAAGTGTTTTTGTGCATCATTGAAAAAGATCCCTGAAAAGAGTAATAGGGACACAAGTCTATGAGTTTCAATGTTACTTTTACATTCATTGACAATCTATAAGTCAGTGAATAAGCTTTCAGTTTCAGTTTCCCTTCTTGTAATTTTTCTTAGACTTCAACTTAAGAAAATTTTCTAAGTAAAGATTGACTCATTGAAAAAGATCCCAAAATACTTAAAAGGGACATGTACTTTATATGTAACTTTTTCTTACTATTATTTGACAAGACAACTTTCTTTATGTTGTCTTATTATCATCAAATAGGGGGAGATTGTTTATCCTCTCTCTCAGTGATTTGATAATAATCCCTTTTACCTTATACGAAGTATTTATATTTCTATCTTTCAGTTCAAGCGATCATCACTGAGTCTGTTCAGTGATCACTGAGAACATGCATTGTAAATCCATCAGCGACAACGATACTTCAAGAAGACAAACCTCACACCAAAGAACCTTCAGCGAAATTCGAAGACTGAAATTGAAGATTTGAGACTGGCAAGTACGTGATCTGAAGCGATATTCAGTGATTACAACCTGGTCTACACATGTGTGAAAAACGCCCAAGCCTCAGCGAATGCTGAAGAGACCTTCAGGTTATTCCAGCATTCAACGATCAAAAGAAGCTTGTTGAGCACGATTGTTTTTGTCTTGTCCTTATACACACAAATGACAAACCCATACCCTTTCTAAAGTATAGTATAGTATGGAGCCGATTAGTTGACTCTACTACCCACCAACTTTGTGAAAGGATGTCTGCTAATGAATAGGCTTTTGTACTATTCACTGTAGCAAAGGACAAGTCTTTCTCTAAAGGCTTGACACATATTCTAACCCTACCACGTTGCATTAAATGTGTATTTAATGCAATGGGTACAAATAGATGTGTTTTATCTCCATGCAGAGATACTCCTGACTCTTACTTACTCTTGAACCATAACTCACGTTCATAAGTAAAAGAACACACATCTAAGAATGTATATTCAAATCCTTACATAATACTTTTAGGGATCTTTAGTTTTTTTTTTGGTTTTTTGTTTTCAGTGTCGTTGTGTCATATTGTGTTCAAAAGGTGATCACAATGTGTAAAAAAAATATGTGATCATAATATGAAAAAATAGGTGGTCACAATGTTTAATTGAAACCATATATTTGATAGTGGTTCACAATGTGATATTATAGATTTTTGGTTTTGGGTTCAGCGGAGATGCTTGACGGGTGTTTAAACTTGAATATTCATTTTGTTCACACTGTGTATTATAGTCCTTACAAACTGTTTTTAATGATCTGTAGTTTTTTGGTTTTATATTTTTGGTATTTTTGTATTCACATTATGTTCAGTTGTGATCACGATGGGCTACTTGGTGATACTTGTTAGGTTAATAGGTGTTCAAAATGTGTTATGTTATTTGTCAGTTTTGTTTTATTTTTTAAAATTATTTTATTAATGAGAGGAAAGAGAAAGAGGAGATATGAGAGAGAAAATTTGTAAATCTTTATTAAAAAATTTAAATCAAAATTACCAAAAATATTAATTTCCTAATTTAATTTGTGGTTTATATTGGATTACGATGCTTAAAGGAGGATATTAAACAACGAGATTAGTGACTTGTGGAGCATAAGTGAATGTTTTAGGGGACCTGTAAGCAGCATATATATATATATATATATATAGGGTATATTTCTTTTACAACCTTGTGTATTTGTACAACCCTTGCAATCCAATTAATTGAGATATTTATAGAAATGATGGGAATTCATTTATTATGATTTGAATATTTATAGAATATGAATAGAGTTCATTAATTATGATTAATATTTATATTAGGAAATAATCAAAACTTCTATAAAATCACATATTCATCAAATTAAATGGACGGTTGAGATTGGGTTGTATTGGTTGTACAAATGTAAAGGGTTGTATAATAACCCACCTCTCTCTCTCTCTCTCTCTCTCTATATATATATATATATATATATATATATATATATAAAAGCAGATTGTGGGACATATGAAACAAGTGATTGCTCAAGTCACAAGATTCACCAGTGCTCCAGTTGGCCCTCCACCATCTGATACCCTCCCGATCTTAAGGTCATTTAAGGATATGACCTTATATGAGTTTCTAATTAGATCTATGACCTCCTGTGCTATTCAAAGAAAAAAAATGATATTATATTCATGAGAAGGCCGTGGGTTTATTTACAATCTCATTTAAGGTCCTGCATCTAAATTCTCCCAATTTTAGCTACATGGCTTCTGTCTATGGAAATGTTATATTACTTCATTTGTAGTTTTAAGTACATGTGCGTGTGGGCACACATATATTATTGTATACAGAAAATACATATTTTATTTTTTTAAATACTTTAAATTTTCTACTGGTGTCTGTCAAAAATCACTTGCAAATCTGTCGAACATGGTCGACTACGGTTGACTAAATTTTATCAAATATCTCATGGTACTGATCCATTGAAAATCCTACGAGAATTAATTCTGTTGAAAATTTCTCGAAGAAGGGCCCCGAATCTTTATCGGTTAGTCAATTGACTTGTGCCTTCAAAAATCTATCGAAAAGCCACATTTTGAATCAAATGTGAGTTTTTGATATGATTTTCTATCTAGAATATCCATTTGTTTTGTAGTGCTTCAAGCCTTTTTTACTCAACATGTGAGATTCAATCATACATGAACAACACTACATTTCAATTGAAAACTCGAACTCAATTTTTATGATTCTAACCCATTATTAGGTTACATCTCTCACGATGGAATTGTTCTCTCTAGCACTTGAGAAGCTATTTTACCTAGTTTCAAGATCCTTTTATCTCAAACTCGTTTTTGTGTAATCTAAAACCATTTAAAGTAAATCTCTTTTTTTCACAATCTCAATCGGACCACTTGCCAAGTCCTTTAATTCTAATGTGAATCTGTGATCCCCTATAATTGAATCCCCTCAACCTTAGTTGATGATAAATTATAATTTTGAGATACTTAATCAAGTAAATTGCATGCTTGAAATTTATACCATTTCTAGTTATTGGTTACATGATTTTGGCACCATAGTGCAAAAGTTTTGTGATAACTGGGTCTTGGTTATCATCTGAGGTAATTAATGCGTGATTATTGATTATATGCCTACATGACAACTTGATAAATTGATATAGTTAATCGTGTAGGAATGTGTGTTTTATGCATGGAATGCATGTATGAATATATGAATATATGCATGCATAATTGGTAAATGGTGAAAGATTGTATATGTATGCATGAATATATGCATGTATATATATATATGACTAAGTTAGGAGATGCATGCACATGGGAAGGGTGTAGCCGACCTTCCTAAAAGGGAAGGGTATAAAATGAGGGTTAACCTCCATTTTGCATTCTTCTTGCAAAAATTAGAATTGTGTGCGATTTAAGAAGAAGAGTTTGGTCGCATTGCTTATTTCTCTGAATTCTTGAAGTTGATTCTCATAGAACATTTCATAAGGTGAGTAGTCTGATGCTTTTCAAGTATTTCAAATTGTAGGAATTGAGGTTTGAATTAGTTATTTGTCAATTGATAATATTGATCGGTCATTGTTAAATCGGTTGTTATCCGGACTTAGATAAACCAGATGTGCATTAGGCGATTTATGTGTAAACCGGATGTGCCTTAGGCGATTTATATATAAACCGGATATGCCCTAAGCGATTTATGTATAAACCGCTCAAGTGATAAGCGGTTTAGCTTTAAATCGGACATGTTTCGACCCGTTTAAAGATTGAGCGATTTATGAACTTCGATTTTATGATAAAGTGTTTCAAACGAAGAAGTACGAATACGACCATGAGTTGACCTGATTATTTTAAATCGGTCGATGGGGGAATAGTGTTGTCCGGATTTGTTATCCGGACAAAAGTGATAGAATATTTTTCTAAAGTGTTAAATCGGACAAGCTTTGGGCGAATTGATTGTCCGGATTTGGTAAACCGGCCAAGTCTATTTTGACCGGATTGCATTTTGACTTGTTACATATATAAATGGGGAATTTTGAAAAAAGATGATTTTGAACTGATAATAATTTCATTGACTGCGGTCTATTCTATATGGAATTATTTTCGAGAAATGTTTTGATGAGGAAATAAGGGTGGTATATCAAGGAGAGGTGTACCATGGGATAAGGGTGACATATCAAGGAGAGGTGTACCATGAGATAAGGGCGGCATATCAAGGAGAGGTGTACATTTGGATATAAGGGTGACATTGGTATGTGTGTGTTATATAATATAACTTCTACTATCATATCCCTTAAGATTACCATGGTCTRGAATYTTTATTTCTTTGTGACTTAAAGATTTAGGATCAGAGTTCTTATTGGAAATCATAGATTGAATGTTATAGAGAAGAAGATAACAGGTTTGTCCTGAAACTTTATATAAATCTTGTTTGAATAGAAAAAGTTTAAAAGTGGCACTATGTTGATTTGGTTAATGTAAACCTTTTTAGAATTGATGTATTATTTGCAAGCAGAGAAATTTGGCTTGAAAAGTAAAAAGGTATTAATACCAGGCCCTTACTTGTTCATATATTTATTATATATATAAAAAGTTGTTTTACTTAAATGTATTGGTGATTTTCACCTTGCAATGACATAAATAGGGTAACTCACTAGACCTTTCGGTCTAACCCTCATTTTGTGATTTTAATATGTATTGCAGGAAGTGCTGACGGTAAAGGAAAGGAAAAAATGTAATAATTTCCCTATATGTTTTATCTACATGAAGATTTGTTGACAGCATGTATAGTTTTGATAAATGTAACTGGATTAGTGCAAAAATTGTATTTTGAATTTTTTTGGACCATGTATTTTGTACTGGTAGATTCTTGTACTAAGGGACTTTTGTGGTGTACAAACATGTATTTCTTATATATGAAATATATGTTACATGCAATATGTGGAATGGGGTGTTATAAGTTTAACAAGCAAAGTGTTGCATTTCATGCTCACATATCGATTTTGATCACAAAAAGATGTTCATTGAATATAAGTGTAAAAGATCCAAACAATAATAAGTGCACCACACGATCCACAACACATGATGGTCGATACCCAAGCTGCAGCTCCAGTACCATATGATCCTCTATGCATGAGACTTCTGATGAGGTATGGATATATATATATATATAGGGACTTAACCAAATAAGAACCCTAAAATTTGTGAGATCCATGGGATCCAATATGAACCACTCATTTGAGATAATTATGTTATTTATTAAATAAACATAAAATCTAATTTAGTTAACTCATAAATGCATTTAGTTAATTTATTCTCCCCAAAAATCAAAATCTATAACTTCCAAAAATAGAAAATCCATAATTTCAAAAATAGACCATTAATTAATTGTTCATAATGTGTATCCAAATTCTTAGACAATACTTCTAGTGATTTTTTTTAGTTCTTAGTGTCGATGTGCATTGTGTTCTTAAGATTATCATAGTGTATAAAAATATAGATGTTCACAATGTGTATTCAAATCCTTACACAATACTTTTAGGGATCTTTAATTTTTATTTTGTGGTTTTTTTTCTTAGTGTCGTTGTGTTCGATTGTGTTCAAAAGTTGATCACAATGTGTAAAAAAAATAGGTGATCATAATATGAAAAAAATAGGTGGTCACAATTTTAATTGAAACTATAAATTTTTGGTTTTGGGTTTAGCGAAGATGTTTGACAGGTGTTTAAACTTGATTATTGATTTTGTTCAAGGTGTATCAAAGTCCTTACAAACTGTTTTTAGTGATCTGTTGTTTTTTGGTCTTATGTTTTGGTGTTTTTGTTTTCACATTTGTTCTCTTGTGATCACGATGAGTTACTTGATGATACTTGTTAGGTTACTAGGTGTTCATAGTGTGTTAGGTTATTTGTTAGGTTTAGATTTATTTTTTTAGATTATTTTATTAGTGAGTGGAACGAGAAAGAGGAGAGATGAGAGAGAAATTTTTAAATGATCCATATTAATCTTTATTAAAAAAAATTAATTCAAAATTACCAAAAATATTAATTTCCTAATTTAATTTGTGTTTTATATTGGATCTCACGGATCTTACAAATTATATTGTTCTTAAAAGAAGTCTCATACACACACACACACACACACATATATATATATATATATATATATATATATAGGGAATGGTTCAAACGAAAACCCCTGTGATTTACGAGAACGCAAGAACAACCCAATAACCTCATATTGTGATAAAAATTAAAATTAAAAGATTTTTAAAATTTAAATTTAAATTTAAAAAGATTCAAAAAAATTTAAAATTAAAAGGGTAATAATGGAAATGATATCATCAAATCTTTTAAACACGATCATTATCTTTTAAACACGATCATTATCTTTTAAACACTCATTATTATCATTATCTAGTAAAACGGTTACGAAATAGGTTAGGATTATACTAGGTGTGATAATCATGTGATATAGGTGTGATAATCACCATTATACATCACTTGGGTTATCGTTTTGGTTAATAAGTTAAAATTT
>NC_037544.1:8420306-8422146 GCF_001531365.2 Cynara cardunculus var. scolymus
GGAATTTTAGGTATTTTAAAAATCTTATATATCCTCTCTCCTCTCTTTTCTCTTTGTCGAACTTTATTCCAATGAACCTTATTTCGGCAAACACATGATGCTCACTATGATAAGATTCATAAAATAACGAAAAAACGCAGTGTGATACACTTAGTAAAACAACATTACCTGATATATTGTGTTACACTTCGTAAAACAACAAAAATATATTGTGATACACTTTGTATAACGACAAAAATACATTGTGATACACACTATCATACCAGATCTGATTGATAAATATAATTGTGATACCACTGTGTTACCACTATATTACACCCGACGTTACATCTCCAAAGAGATCTATGTTGCATCCAAAAACCTTATCTCTTTTGCGTTACATCTCTGACGATATATGGGTTATATCTCCGACAAGATGTGGGTTACATGCCCGATCTGAAATGAGATCTGAACAAAAACCAAAAACCAAAATCGATCTGGTTGTGTCGAAACCAGATTTCTTGTGATATGAAAAATCAAAACCGTTTTGGGTTGTTCAACAAGGGGAGTCGGACCGGTGAATGTGAGAATTGAGAAGATGATGGGTGGTGGTTGGAGATAGGCAGAGAATAAGAAGCAGTGGTGGTTGGTGGCCGGATATGGCCGGAGAAGGAGGCGTCAGATGGTGTTGGGCAAAGTGGTCGGTGTTAAGTGTCGCACCGGTGAGGAAGCACGTTTTAGCCGGCAATGGGAAAAGAGGGTCATATGTAGTGATCTCGTTCATTCTAATATATACAATATATATACATATATCTATTTCAAAATTAAAAATCTTAAACTAATCATATACATATTAAAGGAGAAACCAAACATAATGAGGTGACACCTTCTAATGCTTAGAACTCCTCCTATCTTTTTTTCTCATTTTTTTTATTTTTGTAAATGTTGAATATGTTAAAGACTTTTTTTGCTCTTGGATGAAAATGTATAGCTCATAATTAACCCTGGTTATTTTCGTAATTTTGTAAACCCAAGTTTAACCTCCAACTCTGGTTTTGCTTTTCCATTTACTTTCTTTTATTTCTTAATGAAATTTGTTTTTCAAAGTTTCAATAAAAAAAACAAAATGAAATCCTAGAAAATCCTTTGGTGAGGGATGAAGAAGGTGAGAGTTGAAGAAAAATTCAAGGATTTTAAAAAGCATGTAGAAATTATATTCATTAAAAATGTGATTTGTTATTACATATTTCTTTTTCAATATTGTTGGATTTGTTGTTATCATAGGATATGATTGTGTTTACGATTGGATCATATAAATTGTGTTTATGATTTGATCATATAAATTCGAATAAAATTTTGATAACTTGTAATCACTGAATATGATAAACTTTTTTCGAATTTAAGCTTCATTAATAATAACTATTTATATGTGATTGATAATTACGTTAAATTTTGATTACTTCAAGATTTTTTCAATTGACAAAAATTCTTTGGTGAGTAATGAAGAAATAAGAATTGAATAAATCTTAAAAGATTTTAAAAGATATGTATAAATTATATTATTTACAAAATGTGATTTGTTATTACATATTTTTTTTCAGTATTGTTGAATTTGTTGTTATCGTAGGACATGATTGTGTTTACGATTGGATTATATAAATTCGAATAAAGTTATAATATTTTATGATTACAAGATATTATAACAAAATGAACTTAAATTCTGTTCACAATAATTGTTTATAGGTGATTGATAATCATCAAAAAAAAAAAAAATATATATATATATATATATATATATATATATATATATAAGCCTAATCAAATGAGAACTAATTAGTTTGTGATAACCGTGACTTCCAAT
>NC_037544.1:8422946-8428490 GCF_001531365.2 Cynara cardunculus var. scolymus
TATATATATTTCAAAAAAACCCAAGAACATATTAATTCAAAACATATTATACAGTGCATTTTGGACAACCTAACCCCAAAATATATAGTACATATATAAATAAATAACTATAAAAATATAAATCGTAAATATTAAAAATATTTTTTCACAATATATATAATATATAATAATATAATTAAGTAAAAAACTATTCAACATTGAACTCATTTCGAAGGTATTAACGAGACGATTATAATGATGTAACTTGTTAAAATAAAAATGTATTTTTTAAACATGTTTTAATTGATATACAATTATGTATGTTAATTTGATAAAAGTTTAAAATGAAACATTTAAAAGTAAATGACGTAAAGTAAATTAATTAATTAATTATAGGGGTATAAAGTGTAAATTTAAAATTATAATTTTAAGAAAAATGGTTGTGAGAGGATGAATTTATGAGAGGGAATGAGTGTACGTGAGGAGAGGAGGGGATGAAAAAGTGAATAAGTGAAAAAGTGAGTATAAAGGGTATTTTGGTCATTTAATATTTTAAGACTTTAAAACTTTTGATAAATTTGCTTAATAAGATAGTATGTATATATATATATATATATATATAGGGGAGCGATCAAATGCAAACCACTCAATTTGTACAAACCGTGCTAATCTCATTCAACCGATCATAATTTTTTATTTTGTTCATTTTTTTGTAATTATGGGAGGTTGATTAATCATTTTTATTGTGGAGGGTGTTAATCATAAATATTATCATCTTCATTATTTTAATTTTAGAGAAATACATTAAACAGTTTCATTAAAATTTCATTAAGTATTATATGAAACAATTTCACAATCATATATGAAACAACTTCATCAAAAAAAGTATTATATGAAACAATTTCACAACATTAAACAATTTCATGATTAAATTTCATAAGATTAAACAATGAAATCGACGAATGAGGGTGGTTTGCACGGTTTACACAAATGAAGGCGGTTTTCATTTGATCGCTCCTCATATGTGTGTGTGTGTGTGTGTATATATATATATATATATATATATGTATATATATAATGGAGAAGCCAAATACAATAGGTGCCTTTCTCTAAATATTAGAAACTTATCTTTTTTTTTCTTAGATTTTTTATTTTTAAAAAATATTTGATATGTAAAAGACTTTCCCATCCCTATTTTTAAAACATGAAATTCATTAAAATAGGGTTGTTTTGGTAATTTTAAAAATTTAACCTCCAACCTTTTTCCTTTTCATTCTTGGAGATGAAACCTCTAAACAATTTCATGTGCTCCTCCATGATTTGTCAATGTTTTTATAATATTAAATAAGTTATATTATTTTACCTCTAAATGATAAATATATATTCTATTATAAGAATACTTCTTTAACCACTTCCAACTTAATTAGCTTTAACTTTCACATTACATAACTTCATAGGGATATTCATTGTACTATTTTCATCTTTTGATCTACTAATTAAAATAAACTTACAATAAATGTCATGACACATTGTCACAAGATGATATTTAAAAGAGATTTTCTCATTGTTTTTAATTTATGAAATATTAAATAAGTTAAATACTTTCTTACCCGTAAATGAAAAATGTGTATTTCATTTTTTTTCTCCAAAATGAAAACAAAATTTTTCAAGCCAGAGATGTCCTTAATTGAGCATTTGGCATAATTATTTTATATAAATCTAAAAGTAAAATATAAAGTTTTTTATGTGACACTTTGTGGAAAAGTTATTTCATAATTCATTTTTTTCAAATTCTTAGATTCATTTTTGATTTATTTTGTTGGTTATATTAATTATCTTTCATTAACTCATAAAAATTCTTGACCTTTCGTTTTTTATTCCGTTTTTTATCTCATCTATATATTATATCTCATTTAACGTTTTTAAAAGCAAATAAATACACATACAAATACCACATGAATATCGCATTTTATTTGTTTTCAAATAAATAAATACATAAACATCATTTTAAGTGTTTGTTTAAATAATATAAATATAAAATGTAACAATTCTTACATGAATTTTATGGAGTAAAAGTTATATTATTTATGTATTTATTTATTTGAAAATGTAATAAACACTTAAAATGATGTTTATGTATTTATTTATTTGAAAACAAATAAAATATGATATTCATATGGTTTTTGTATGTGTATTTGTTTGCTTTTATTAAATTATTTATATTATATGATATATGTTATTTGTTTTATTATGCTTAAAATTATTTAAATTTGTTTAAAGTATTATTTATTTATTTATATAATATCATATTTAAAATACATAATTAAAAAAATGATGTTTTTTATTGAGTATAAACTGATTTTGCTATGCGGCGGGATTAAAGATTTTGTATGAAAAAAAGAAAATTTTAATTTTTTTATATATTCTATAAATCAAAAAAAAGATTGTCCTGTTTAATATTTTGAAAAGATTTATTCAATAATTGTTTGAAGTTTTAGTTATGCATTAGAAGGATTATTCGTAACATAACAACAATTGTGAGGATGACAACATAAAGAAAAAAAATATGAATGTCAATAAATTAATTATTGTATTTATATTCTATAACTCTAATAAAAGAAAATGATATATGCATGAACTGACATTGTAATATTTCAACATTAGTTTTATTTTTTTTCTAAAAAAATTATGTCACCGTGCAACGTACAATGCACAAAACTAGTTAAAGTAAATTCAATACTCAACACAATTTACTAATTTACCCTTCTACTTATTTTAAGAAATCATAATAAACAATTCTCATTTGATTAGGTCTATATATATATATAAACATTTATTCTTTTACAAAATTTTGTATATGTTGAAGAAATGAAGGTACGACGCTCAAAGGAGGAGATTAAACAAAGAGATGAGTAACTTGTGGAGTAGAAGTGAATGTTTGAGCAGGCTTGTAAGCAGTAGATATAGAAGCAAATTGTGGAACAAATGAAACAAGTGATTGCTTAGGTCACAAGATTCACCGGTGTTCCAGTTGACCCTCCACCTTCCCGTACCCTCCCGATCTTAAGGCCATTTAAGGATATGACCTCAAATGAGTTTTTAACTAAATCTATGACCTCCTATCCTATTCAAGGAAAAAAATGATATTATATTCATGAGAAGACCGTGGATTTAATTACAATCTCATTTAAGGTTCTACACCTAAAATCTCCCAATTTTAGCTATACGAATTTTGTTTGTGGACAAATTTAGAATACTTTATTTGTAGTTTTAAGTAATGTGTGTGGGCACACATATATTATTGTACACAAAAAAATACATTTCTTTTAAATACTTTAAATTTTCTACAGATATCTATCAAAAATCACATGTAAATCTGTCGAACATGGTCCACTATGGTTGACCAAATTTTATCGAATATCTCATGGAACTGATCCATTGAAAATCCTGCGAGAATTAATTTTGTCGAAAATCTCTCTCGAAGGTCCTCGAATCTTTGTTCAAAATCCTTCATAATGGTTGTCGAAAATTCCTTGCAATTTTTATGGGTTCATTAACTGCTTTGTGCCTTTGAAAATTCCATCGAAAACCCACATTTTGAACCAAATTGTTACCGGTGAGAGTTTTGTCAAAAATTCGTTGAAAATGTTAGTTTTCGACACGATTTTCTATTTAAAATGTCCATCTGTTTTGTAGTGCTTCAAGCCTTTTTTCACTCATCATTTGAGATTCAATCATACATGAACAATACTACTTCATTTTAACCGAAAACTTTAACTCAATTTTTATGGTTCTAACCCCATATTAGGTTACATCTCTCACAATGGAATTGTTCTCTCTAGCACTTGAGAAGTTATTTGACCTAGCTTCAAGATCATTTTATCTCAAACTCGTTTGTGTGTAATCTAAATCCATTTAAAATAGATATCTTTTTTTTACAATCTCAACCGGACCACTTGTCAAGTCCCTTAATTCTAATGTGAATCTTTGACCTATGATTAAATCCCCTCAACCTTAGTTAATGATAAATTATAATTTATACTCGATCAAGTAAATTGCATGCTTGAAATTTATACCATCTCTAGTTATTGCTTACATGATTTTGGCACCATAATGCAAAAGTTTCACAAGCAATGTGTTCCATTTCATGTTCACGTGTCGATTTTGATCACAAAAAGATGTTCGTTGAATAAGTTTATAGGTGTAAAAGATCCAAACAATAATAAAAGTAAAATTCATGATATATAATTACTGACTTACATAATGAATTTGACAGGTTTGTTGCTATTAAAGCAGATAATAGTACATTTTAGCCAAAGTTGTTTCAAGGTCTATTGTTTTTGTTTATATGGCTCTCACGAGACAACGACCTGGCATTGGGAAGATAGGCAAAACGTCATGGTAACTTTCAACTAGATATTATTGAACAAGTACACTGAATAATATGTGTTCTTGAGTTAAATATCCTTGTGCAATTGAACTCTCAGATTTACTTATGTAATGTGTTGGGAATAATTTATACAAAACAATGCACAAAAGTATCAAAGCAAATGTGCAAAGTTGCAACCCAACAACGGAAACGGAAAATGAGGATCCTAAATGTGTTCAAATGTACGAACAAGTAGAGAATGGAATCTATATTGATAATCAAACAATGTAAATGCAAAACAAACACAAGAACATCAAGATTTAACGTGGTTCCACTATCGTGAGACAGTGTATGTCCACAAGGAAGAGACGGAGCTTGTATATATTGATGAACCAAATCGAGGAGATTACGATAGAGCTTAGCTTTAAGCAAAGATCCTACATTTTCATAGTAAAATCTTACCAAACTGACTTGCACTCGAGCCAAAATCCCCCTATAGGAGAGTTGTGCCAAGGAGTTGCTAAAACCCTAAGAAAAACGACTTGAATCTGCCCGAAACAGGAGATCCCACGACCTAAGTTGCAGGGTAAGTCTCTTGTCTCAATCAAAAGAAGCAGTAGCAAGGCGGTAGCTCACGCAACCTAAGCCGCAACCTAAGCCGCAACCTAAGCCGCAACCCTTATCGCCCGTCACATATGGGCCCAAAACAGCCCGTGTGTGATGAGGGGCCGGGATCAAAAATTCCACATCATGCACACAAGATTTTAATGTAGACAAACACCTAAGGAATCATGAAATTAAAAAATATATTTTAACTGTTATTCCAATTATAATACTAACACTTATATAAGTAATTGTACAAAAATATATATCCCCTGCATCAATGCATCTAACAGTAATGAGGTCCACCTATTTTGGCCTCTAAAGCAAGACATGATTAACCATGACATGAAAGAATGATGATGGGAAAAATCCTCTCCGGATCACAATGCGATTTTCCAATCGTATTTTCTAGTCCCACCTTTTGAGCATAGTTTTTTGTACAACCATTTTCTAAAATAGCCCATGAAAATGTCAAACCTTCTTTTTAAGTGTAAATTGGAAATTCCCAAATATGTTTTGTATATTTTTGAACAACCCAAAAAAAATTCGCAATATTTTTAGATTGGAAGGAGTATTTTTGTTCTTTCTGGGGG
>NC_037544.1:8428538-8432391 GCF_001531365.2 Cynara cardunculus var. scolymus
TATATATATATATATATATATATACATATATATATATATACTATTTTCCTTTGTATCATTTATAATCCAACTTACAACCAATCACTGCAAGTGCTCTCAAAACTTAATTACATTTGAAGATACGTGGCAATAATCAATCATGTTTCTATTTATAAACATCCGACACAAACCTATATTTTGTGATGTATCCATTCAATATTGAGTTCAGATGTGGTCCATAGCATAGTCAAACTTGGAGTTTGCTATCCTTTAAATAATATATAACGTATTAAAGAAAGGTCGTAATTAGGGTTTTTGTTATCTTAATCCAAGAAGCAGGACCATTTAGCTAGTTGGGTGGTGACTTTACAGAACATAATTTGTCTTTCCTATAAGAACAAAGAGATTTGAATAATCATGCACCCCATACATCTAAAAAAACTTTGGCTAAAAGCTTGACTTTATAGTACATTTATTTTCCGTCAGAGGGTTTAAGCATGCAACCTAGGGTTTCATAATTCAGCCATCTTTCGGGACCACTACTCCATTATCTTCCTTGAATGGTGTTGCTATTTGTATTCATGACATAATGCAGTACACGGAAAGTTAAGTTTTTTACTTGGTTTTTGGTACCCATAACTTCTTACATCTCAGAAACTACATGAAAGGGATGGAGGGTATGACACATTGCAAGAGGGAGCAAGTAAAATCCTTGATTCAAGCACATGTGACAGAGAAGGACAAACTAAAGCTGAACATCTACTAGTTGTTTTGAAGGGGATAATTGTTTATGAATATAAGGGTTATTTGAAAATGTGCGCCATCGATCTATAGATCCCCGTCTTCCATCATGAACTAAAGGAGAGTTGTGCCTCGGCAACCGTGTATCGGTATTTAATTATGGATTTACATACGACAAACTGTCGCTGCACGGAGTCTTGTGCGCCCATTTTTGGTGACATGAAGTTATATGGTATTCGAAATTAAGGGTTTATGTTGTGCAACAAGGTAATTTGAAGAAACTTTTGAGTATGCTAAAAAGCCCTTTCCCAACATTGTCATGTATATTGAAATAAAAATTTCTTGATTCTTATTAAAGTCATCAACTGAAGCTATATGATATTTGAAATTAAGGGTTTATAAGTGTTTTTAATTTTGTTAGTTTGAGTCTTTTTAATTAAAGTAATGGATAGAATCCATCCTTTAATGTTCTGGTATGGTGGAAGGATGAAAAGGAAAGGAAGAAGCAGCCTAAACATGTATTGATTAATAACAAAAAAGCCAATATCACAATGTGTATACAAGATTGCATAAACTTTGTCTAAAGAACTTGAATCGATTCTACCGTTATTACTAATCCATATTTTTAATGTGTTTGTTACAAGAATGCAGTAAAAGGTCGCCCCTATCGAAAATATTTTGATATAGGAGTGATTCAGAAATCTTGTAACCTCCAAGCAAGGATTCAAGCCACTTCACTTTAGGAGATAGTATAGTTCATCTTATTTGCACTGCTCGATGTTGTTATCCCCTTGAAGGTTTTTGGTCTTTTGATTTCCGTTTCAAGTCATTTATATTTCTCAAGAATCTGAGGTCCTTAAGTGGATTTTATATAAGGGGCTTCATCCTCTAATTCCCCCACACATGAATTTGAGCAAGATTCAGCACAGTGCACAACAAATGGCTCAAGACCCACAAGAAAATGATTCCATTTTCTAGAGTTTTATCACCTCAATCCATCACCCCCTCTTCCAATGGCTCTAAGGCTTTCCAGAACATTTATTAATAATTCGTCGAAGTAAAGAAATTGGGCAGGGCAATTGAAAGAAAGAAAGAAATGAGGAAAAGGAAACAGAATTCACAAGAAATTTAAAGATTGGCGCTTCATAATAAATTAAGCATTTCTTGATCTATGTAGAACAAATATGAGCTTCAAATGCTTATATCCCTCATCAGAAATCGGTTCAATTAGATTATATTCCATCACCTTAGCAATCAGTTCAATGGTAGGCTTTCAGATTTGGAAGCCCATTATTCCCAATGTTCACTTTCTTTGGTTACAAATGGCTAGTTTATTTCAAGCAACCCATGTGCTGTTCATGCACTTGATAAACAAGAGATCTCCATTAAATTCTTTGTTTCTACTATCCAGCTAATTGGCTGGATTGTTCCAGTTCCTACATCAAAGTATATTTCTTGCTACAAAAAGATATTGGTATTTAATAGAGAAATAAAACTATATAATTGATTACGAATATACATATAACTTCAATTATCACATGTGTTGTTAATCGTTTCAAATGTGGATGCCATGATTAAATTATTTAATTATTTATGAATGTATAGAGGCAATATTTATATGTACAATTATTTTTGTAAAATTAAATTTTTTGACTATTATTGCATATGTATTGGGATTAATATAGAGTTTTTTTTATAGCTCATGTGTATATATAAAATGATCTCATAGAAGTTGTCATCAAAAGAATATAGATGGTATTTTGTCACACCCCGCTAAAGCGGAAACGCGAGATGTAACAGGCAAGCGAGTCACTGCAACAATTAATAAATAACACCTTTAAGTTTTACAAAATAAAACGAGTTTAATAGCATAACCAAAATTTTTATAAACCCTTCATTTACAAAACTTCCGATTCGAACTTAATCAGCTTTGCCACGAGTATGCTCCCAAGTGAAACAAATCTTAATTACGACCTGAAAAGCATGGAACATAAAACGAGTCAACTACAAAGAGTTGGTGAGCTCACGGGTTTCCATATGCATAAAATATTTCAATGCATAAACCAAATATTTGCAAACATATGCGAATTCTTTGCACTTAATAAATGTAAATCTTTCACGATGTAAATCTTGAGATGCTACTGAGACGCTACTGAGCCTTACCTAACCAACTTGCCCCATTAATTTACGAACAACCATAGGTAGCCCGTACACTACTTAGGTCCCACAGTTCGTAAAAGTACTAATTCAGCGGTGGTCCAAATTCCACATGATTAGACAAGAAAACATAGGTAATGTGCACCCTTTCTGGGTGGGACTGTCAACACAATAGCGGTTATCCACAATACCACGGCCCGGGGATGTACCCGAGTTAACAAGTAGCGTTTACGGACGGGGACTTTTATTTGGAAAAATATACTCCCAAGCACATCAATTTAGCATTTATTYCAAGTGCAATAAYAGTTAACAAAACATAACATGGTAAACCCGACTAAGCAGTTCCTTAGTCCARAGGTTTCAAACAGAACTTGACTAWGCAGTTCCTTAGTCCAATGGTTTCAAACAAATAATCATGCATAGTTTGCTCAATCACATGYTTTTCCCCCAAAACAATAAACAAARCATTTAAAAGTGGGGCCGTGGGTACTCACAAGTTTGCTGATGAATATCCAGAGGTTGACCCTAGAAGCTTTCAATGCTCGCCCGATCTTCCTAAACAGACCAACAACCAGCGCTAAAATCACTTAAGGTTTCTTGCCCAAGCTAAAGCAGAGTTACTTACCATGCAATGCCATCAAGTTTTTATAAATTAAAGTTGATATTTTATTATTTTACCTTTTTTTTTAAAAAGAACCTTCCGAAATCCTCATTATGACGACATATTTACATCATCCAAAACAATGATGACAGCCGCCAATTTCTAATATCAAGAATTTTTTAGTGGGCTTGAGTCTCTTCGTAAATACCCTACAATGTTGAGTTACACAGCCCCCAAAACAGATTGCATGCTCCAAGAATGACAGCAAATATGGGGGCTCAAACTCATCATTTTTCAAGAATTTAAACTCTAATTTTTGAGCCATCATCCTCGATCAACTTCCAGAAAATATTTTCCGATTCCATTACATTCTCG
>NC_037544.1:8432971-8434910 GCF_001531365.2 Cynara cardunculus var. scolymus
ATTTTCAGGAATATTTGGCATTGCATAAGATAACTTAATCCGATCTCCTACCAAAACGCGACCTTCCCAACAAAATTTAGGAGCTAATACCAGAAAGGTTCTAATCACTTAAGACTAGATCCTAGAGAAATATAAATTTCTAATATAGGATCTGCAATGGGATGCTAACCTGAAGCTCAGAAGTGACGGGATGTCACAGTCTCCCCATGTCAGAGAAATTTTGCGCCGAAATTTATTTGTCTATCCCAAATCAAGACTTGTTAGGGAAGAGACGTGGATACTTGCTTCTCATGGAATCTTCTCTTTCCCACGTATATTCCGGTCCATGCCGCGAAGTCCAATGAACTTTTACAATTGAGATTTGGTTGTGCCTCAACTGCTTAACCTTACGGCCGAGAATTTCGATCGGCTCCTCAATGAAACATAGCCGTTCATTAACTTGAATATCTTCCAGAGGTAGAACTAAAGATTCGTCGGCTAAACACTTCTTAAGATTCGACACATGAAATGTATCATGGATGGAACTAAGCTTCGGAGGTAAGCCGAGCTTGTATGCAACTGGTCCTACTCTTTCGAGTATTTCGAATGGACCGACATACCTTGGACTAAGCTTTCCTTTCTTTCCGAAGCGCACAACCCCTTTCCATGGTGATACTTTTAGAAGGACTTTATCACCCACTTGAAATTCCAAGGGTTTCCTTCGGTTATCGCATAGCTCTTCTGACGATCCCTTGCAGCTTTAAGTTTTTCTTGGATGATTGCGATTTTGTCGGTTGTCTCCTGAATAATGTCAGGCCTGGTCAGTTGCCTATCGCCAATTTCCTGCTAATTGAGTGGGGATCTACATTTTTGTCCATACAAGTCTTCAAAAGGTGCACATTGGATACTGGTGTGATAGCTATTATTGTAAGAAAATTTGACCAATGGTAGATGGGTATCCCAACTACCTCCGAAGTCTATCACACAGGCTCGTAACATATCCTTTAATGTTTGAATCGTCCTTTCCATCTGTCCATCCGTTTGAGGATGATAGGAAGTGCTCAAGTCCAGCCTTGTGCCTAGTGCCTTTTGAACTGATTGCCATAATCGTGAAGTAAAACGACTATCTCTGTCTGATATGATGGAAATAGGTGCTCCATGTCGCGATACGATTTCATTGATATATAACTGCGCAAGCCTTTCCGTACTAAAGTCTTCTCGAATAGGTAAGAAATGTGCAGATTTCGTAAGTCGGTCCACTATGACCCAAATTGAGTCGTATCCCTTCCTCGTTCTTGGTAACTTTGTAACGAAATCCATTGATATCTATTCCCACTTCCATTGGGGAATCTCTGGTTGCTGAGGAAGACCAGATGGTTTCTAATGTTCAGCTTTTACTCTTGCACAGGTTATGCACCGACTTACGTACAAGGCAACGTCCTTCTTCATTCCTGGCCACCATTAATAATTTCTTAGCTCTTTATACATCTTATCAGTTCCTGGATGAATTGAGTATCTTGAACGATGTGCTTCCTCTAAGATTATTGACCGAAGATTGTCACTCTTTAGTATCCAAACTCTTTCTCTGAAGTAACGCACCCCATCTTCTTGAGTTTCGAATTCCTTCTCTAGGTGATGCAGGGTTTCGTTCTGTAGGTTCTCTGGTTTCAACGCCTCTTCTTGAGCTTCAAGAATTTGCGTTTTTAGATTCGTTTGGACCAACAATCTCATGGCTCGTACCCTTGACGGTTTCACTTTTTCTTTTCGGCTTAAGGCGTCCGCTACCACGTTAGCTTTCCCCGGGTGATACTTTATTTCACAATCATAATCGTTGAGAAGTTCAACCCACCTCTGTTGCGTCATGTTCAACATCTTTTGATCAAATATATGTTCAAGGCTTTTATGATCAGTGAAAATGGTGCATTTGGTGCCGTAAAGATAGTGCCTCCATATCTTAAGT
>NC_037544.1:8435930-8457636 GCF_001531365.2 Cynara cardunculus var. scolymus
TGGTAAATCCTCAGGGAATACGTCAGAAAACTCTCGAACTACAGGGAAATTTTCAATACTTTTCTCCTTGACCTTCCCATCAATCACATGTGTTAGAAATACGGCGCAATTTCTCTTCAAGTATCTTCGCATTTTCATGCAAGATACTTTCTTAATTTTTCGTTCTGACTTATCTCCTTGAATCACAATTGGGTCATTTCCATCTTGAGGAATCCGGATAGTCTTTTCTGAACAGATAATCTCAGCTTGATTTTTGGATAGCCAATCCATGCTGATAACTATGTCAAAACTTCCTAGTTCAATCGGTATAAGGTCTATGCTGAAATCCTTATTGGCTAAACTTAGAGTGCAATCCTTAATTATGTCACTAACCTTAATTTCTTGGCCATTAGCAAACTCAATTACGTAAGCTTCTTCCAACCTTTGGGGCTTTAAGTTAATCTTAGGCTCAAAATCTAGTGATACAAAACTCCTATCTGTCCCTGAATCAAATAAAACTGATGCAAATTCATTATTCAGAAGAAACGTACCTGAAACTACATTGGGATCATATCTAGCTTCTTTGGCTCCGATCTCAAACGCTCTGCCCCATGCCTGACCTTCTGGGTTTCCTTGACTAGATGGTCGGGCTTGGCTTGCATTGGCTCCTTGTTTCCTTCTTGGGCATACATTTCGCATATGTTCTGGGCTCCCACATTCGAAGCATAATCTTCTTCGGCAGTCCTTTAATGTATGATCCCCTAGGTGGCATCTTTGACAAATGATACAATTTCCTCGATGTAGATATTTGCATCTATTACACTTGGTCATGCCTCCTTGAGTTACCGCCTGAGTTTGTGCCCCAAAATTTCTCATTACTCTCCTATTCTTGTCATATTTTCCCCCAAACCTTCGATTCCCCTGTTCCTCCATTTTTCTTTTTCCCTTGGCAAATTCTCCTGATCGGACCGCATTATTCGTGAGTTTGGTGGCAATATCAATGGCTTCTTTAAGGGTCTTCGGGTTGGCCGAGGTGATGTTTCCCCTAATTTCTGGTGACAACCCCCAAACATACCACTTAATGCGAACTTCCTCTGGTGTCACTAGGTGTGGCACTAGATTTGCCAACTCATGGAATCGAGTCGTATACGCAGCTATATCATCCCCTTTCATTTCGTGATTCCATAACTCCATTTCTAGCTTCTAGAGCTCGCTTCTGGGGTAGTATTCGACCTTGAGGAGTTTCTTGAACTCCTCCCATGGAAGTTGATTAGCCACTTCTCGACCTCTGGCCTGTACCAATGCATTCCACCAGGTGAGTGCTCTTCCTTGCAACAAACAAGCCGCATATTCCACTTTGTTTGTTTCAGAGCACTTGCTAATATGGAGGACGGATTCTATACTCTTTATCCACGTCAGTAATCTTACAGCCCCTTCAGTCCCATGGAATTCTTTTGGATTGCAGGATCTGAAGGACTTGTAAGTGCATTCTCTGGGTGGTCTAGGCTCAGGGTTTGATGATTGGTTCACATTAAGCCCTGCCGCCACTTGACTGACAATGTTGGGCAGTGCGGCCAATAGTTGCTCTGACACAAGTCGTGCAACTTCGGGGTTCTCTCTTCTTGGTGGCATTTTCTATAGCCTAAATCAGAGGGGAGTTCATCGTTGATATAAGAATACTATGACGATATCTTCCAGTTATTCAATATGATGCAAGGGGCATTCATCGCATGGAGAGACATTCAAGCATTCATGTAATCACATAGCTTAAATTCATACACATTAAGGCTTGCCATAAATGAATTTTTCTCAAAAAGACGCCATGTATTCATAAACGATTACAACCACGAAAACAAAACCTCACATGACTAAGCAAAAGAGTGGGTATTCTACCCCTAATTTCCATCCTAGAATAACATCCATCCTATCGCTATTCCCAACATCAACATCATCATTCCATAAATTACCAACCATCTATACAACTTCCTAATTTCCTGCCTGGCTACGACAGCAGCTTCCCTGTTCCTTATTATGCTCTGGTGGTGTGCTTCCATCACATCAGACAGGTTGTTTAGGATGTGGTGATGATATCCCAGCCGGGTCTGGTGAGTCTGCGTATCTGATGCAATTCTCTGCACCCATTCTCGTTCAGCCGTGTTCATACCCTGGGCACATGATGCAGGCACTCCAGTCATTATTTGGGATAGCCTGTGCGCCTGTGGTGGTCGTGATGACTCTCCTCTTACTCTAGAGGAATTCTCAAATGTCACTCGTCGAGGCAGGGGAATGCTCTTCCTTGGCGTGACTCTGATACTTGAGCCATGATAGGTTCATGGTGCAACATCGGATGCTGGCTCTGATGGGGGTAAGAAAGAGGCTGGTGGAGAGGCAGATGTTCCACTGGTTACAGCGCCCTGCTCATACGGATCTATCTCTTCCTCATGGGCTAAGTTCCTTCTAGAGTGGCCAACCACGTAGCCGGATCCATCGACTGAGTATTCACTAGAACCGGGTGACGCCATAGTGATTTGCGATATTAATAATCTTAATTACTAAATACGCCATCTATAAATACTTAGAGATACAACCAAAGCTTCTATACAAGGCTAAGAGTAGAAATCAAACTAGATTCTCAAAATAAAGCCTCTGGTTGTACTACCAGAGCCTCTGGTTCCGTGACCAAAGCCTCTGGTCTCTTGACCAGAGCTTCTGGTTTAACTAAAATTCTTAGGCAAGGATTTCTTATCCATCGGTCCTCTGGCAAATCAATGGAATTCTAATTTATCATCCGCTGTTCAACATATATACTAAGAATAATTATGGAATTTTCGTCCATCGATCCTCTGGTTCCTCATAATGCACTTACCAGAGCTTCTGGTTACAAGACCAGAGCCTCTGGTTCCTCATAATGCACTTACCAGAGCTTCTGGTTACAAGACTAGAGCCTCTGGTTCAACTTTCATACATAGAAAAATACTAAGCAACCTATCCATCGATCTCTGGTTCCTCATAATGCACTTACCAGAGCTTCTGGTTACAAGACCAGAGCCTCTGGTTCAACTTTCATACATAGAAAAATACTAAGCAACCTATCCATCGATCTCTGGTTCCTCATAATGCACTTACCAGAGGTTCTGGTTACAAGACCAGAGCCTCTGGTTCAACTTTCATACTTAGAAAAATACTAAGCAACCTATCCATCGATCTCTTGTTCCTCATAATCCACTTACCAGAGCTTCTGGTTACAAGACCAGAGCCTCTGGTTCAACTTTCATACTTAGAAAAATGCTAAGCAACCTATCCATCGATCTCTGGTTTCTTATAATGCACTTACCAGAGCTTCTGGTTACAAGACCAGAGCCTCTGGTTAAATTTTCATACATAGAAAATACTAAGCAACCTATCCATCGATCTCTGGTTCCCTTCCCAACAATGCTTCTAGTGCATTTATGAAAAAAAAAATCTAAGGAATTCCTATTCCCTTGCCTCTGGTCCTTCTAACCAGAGCTTCTAATACCACATACACACTTTATAGCTTTATGGGATTTCTATCCCATTGCCTCTGGTTCTTCTAACAGAGCTTCTGGCGCCACTCAAACACTTAGAAATTTTATGAAATTTCTATCCCATTACCTCTGGTCCTTCTTTCTAGAGCTTCTGGTCCAACATGGACACTTAACAAGATAAGGGTTTTTCTACCCAACGTCTCTGGTCTTTCTAGGGCAATGGATATTCAGAGTGAGTATAACACATAAAATCGTGCTATTCATAACAATTTCTTTATGGGAGCATATCTCTAGTACAGCCGATTAAGTTTTTCTTATTATATGTAAGTTAAACACAGGTGATCAGGCTTTGTTTAATCGACATATAATAATGTGACCCGCTTTCAATTCATATGATTCCAAAACTTTTTTTTTTTGAAAATTCCATTTTGAAAATTTTTGGTTATAGTCGATGGTTTTTAAGGAAAAACCAGCGTTCTCTATAACTGAAGCTCTGATACCAAATCTGTCACACCCCGCTAAAGCGGAAACGCGAGATGTAACAGGCAAGCGAGTCACAGCAACAATTAATAAATAACACCTTTAAGTTTTACAAAATAAAACGAGTTTAATAGCATAACCAAAATTTTTATAAACCCTTCATTTACAAAACTTCCGATTCGAACTTAATCAGCTTTGCCACGAGTATGCTCCCAAGTGAAACAAATCTTAATTACGACCTGAAAAGCATGGAACATAAAACGAGTCAACTACAAAGAGTTGGTGAGCTCACGGGTTTCCATATGCATAAAATATTTCAATGCATAAACCAAATATTTGCAAACATATGCGAA
Organism: Cynara cardunculus var. scolymus; assembly: GCF_001531365.2. Classification (NCBI taxonomy): domain Eukaryota; kingdom Viridiplantae; phylum Streptophyta; class Magnoliopsida; order Asterales; family Asteraceae; genus Cynara; species Cynara cardunculus. The sequence continues at coordinate 8,440,249 of NC_037544.1, forward strand.
TTCTTTGCACTTAATAAATGTAAATCTTTCACGATGTAAATCTTGAGATGCTACTGAGACGCTACTGAGCCTTACCTAACCAACTTGCCCCATTAATTTACGAACAACCATAGGTAGCCCGTACACTACTTAGGTCCCACAGTTCGTAAAAGTACTAATTCAGCGGTGGTCCAAATTCCACATGATTAGACAAGAAAACATAGGTAATGTGCACCCTTTCTGGGTGGGACTGTCAACACAATAGCGGTTATCCACAATACCACGGCCCGGGGATGTACCCGAGTTAACAAGTAGCGTTTACGGACGGGGACTTTTATTTGGAAAAATATACTCCCAAGCACATCAATTTAGCATTTATTYCAAGTGCAATAAYAGTTAACAAAACATAACATGGTAAACCCGACTAAGCAGTTCCTTAGTCCARAGGTTTCAAACAGAACTTGACTAWGCAGTTCCTTAGTCCAATGGTTTCAAACAAATAATCATGCATAGTTTGCTCAATCACATGYTTTTCCCCCAAAACAATAAACAAARCATTTAAAAGTGGGGCCGTGGGTACTCACAAGTTTGCTGATGAATATCCAGAGGTTGACCCTAGAAGCTTTYAATGCTCGCCCGATCTTCCTAAACAGACCAACAACCAGCGCTAAAATCACTTAAGGTTTCTTGCCCAAGCTAAAGCAGAGTTACTTACCATGCAATGCCATCAAGTTTTTATAAATTAAAGTTGATATTTTATTATTTTACCTTTTTTTTTTTAAAAGAAACTTCCGAAATCCTCATTATGACGACATTTTTACATCATCCAAAACAATGATGACAGCCGTCAATTTCTAATATCAAGAATTTTTTAGTGGGCTTGAGTCTCTTCGTAAATACCCTACAATCTTGAGTTACACAGCCCCCAAAACAGATTGCATGCTCCAAGAATGACAACAAATATGGGGGCTCAAACTCATCATTTTTCAAGAATTTAAACTCTAATTTTTGAGCCATCATCCTTGATCAACTTCCAGAAAATATTCCGATTCCATTACATTCTCGAAGATAATAAAACTGATTTTGAGATGCATGCAAGGTTCAACTATACTTCAAAACATATCGTTTGATGATCCAATTCCGCATGCAGTGGAAATCTCTTCTACTTCCTTAGAGATTAAAGAATATGGATCAWTGATTATCATCCTATGAAGACATTTTCATGTCTTTGATGCATAATCTCTCCTCTTTAACTCTCTAGAACTTTCTAAAAGATCGAATAGGGGAAGTAGATGGGTGAAAACGTTTGGAATTCTGAAAATTGGTTTAACTAGAATCATACCTTTTTCTTAAAGTCTTGATGGTTTTTCAGCGTTCGACAGAAATACCATGAAGATTTTGCTTAAAGGAAATCGGCTGGAAGGTGGATGATTTTAGAGAAAGAGGGATATGGTTTAACAAGGACAAGAGARTTGGAAATGAGAGTTTTCAAAAGATGAGGGATATTTATATAAGGATTTTATTGAGGGAAATGGGTTGACCTTTAAAAGCCCAACCCAACAAAACTTTTATTTTTCTTAAGCAAGATTAAACCCACTTAAATTTTCCCAACATAAATGAAATAACACTAATGGCTCCAAACTCCAACTTTTGATAAAAACAAGTGGACATTCAAATGGAACATTTGCAAAATTTAAATTTGAGGAAAACTCAAAACATCAACTTTATTTTTATCTAATGCATTTTCAGGAATATTTGGCATTGCATAAGATAACTTAATCCGATCTCCTACCAAAACGCGACCTTCCCAACAAAATTTAGGAGCTAATACCAGAAAGGTTCTAATCACTTAAGACTAGATCCTAGAGAAATATAAATTCTAATATAGGATCTGCAATGGGATGCTAACCTGAAGCTCAAAAGTGACGGGATGTCACATATCTAGGGCATTGGTTGTGTGCACCAATTTACCGACATCTACATGAGGTTATACAAATATTGCATGTAGTCTTACTTATTCGTTTTCAGACCCATTACTAACCAACCAATCTCATGCGTACCAGTTGATAACTAGATATAAGCCTAATATTTTACATTTATGTATGTCGGGTTGTGTAGTATATGTGCCAATTACGCCCCCAGAACACACCAAAATGGGTCCTTAAAGACGATTATATATAAGTTGGATATGAATCTCCGACAATTATTCTCTAATTAGAACAATTGACGGGTGATCTCTTTACTGTAGATTTTCCGGTTATCACTTTGATGAGACAGTCTTCTTGTCGTTAGGGGAGATAGGAAAAAAGATTTTCCAGGGAAACGACAGGAAGTGTCATAGAATATTTTCATTATGTCTCATTTTGATCCTTAAACTTTACAATGTAAAATTGAAGTCAAACGGATCAATTTCGGTACCTGATACGTTTTAATGTTATTCAAAGAGTGACAAAATCACATATATCAGCTGCAAATATACCCACAAGGTTAAAAGTCTCCAAACAAGGGCACAATGTCGTTGGAAAGTGTGTTGCAATCACACATGGTGAGGTGTTGTTGAGGTCGTGGCTCCCTAAAGGAAATGTGGGAAGCTACTTGGTTCGATAGATACTCATCTAAATGAAAAGAAGAGTAAGGCACAATCATTTATCATCAATACATAAATCGCTCATGAAATTTTCTCTGATTAAAACTATGTCTATGAATCATTACTGGAGGATGCTTCGAAGTTAATATTGATTCCAGAGATCAAAGAAATCTCAAACGAATTATGAGAGTGCATATGAGTCGATGGACAGATCATACATACTCATTGATGATATATCATATATATTGTTGCTCATAAGATGATGGTGCATGATGACATCGAACCATGCTCAGTTGGAAAATGTCAACGAAGAGCAAATATGGCCTAAATAAAAAGAAACAATCCAAGAAAATTATACTACTTGACAAATAAATGGGTATTTAACTAGGTAGTGCTAACCCACCAAGTATAAAGCTTGTAGGACATAGATAAATCATTTGACAAGAAAGCGTAATGAGAATAATTAAGTCATAATATATAAGGATCTCCTTTGGCGGAAGATTTTTCACAACGCCGTGGATTGACCATGAGAAGACTTACTCTCCCGTGATGGATGTTATGATGTTCTGCTAATTAATTAGCCTAATAGTTCCCGAAGGATTGGAAATGTAACTCATTGATGTGGTTACTACATAACTCTATGGGGATCTAGATTGAGAGATATATAAAAATGTTTGATGACATTACATTACCCAAATTAAGTAACTCTAAACACAGAGTGCATTTGCAATAAAATTGAAATGCTCACTTTGTAGGTTAAAGCAATCTAGGCGGATGTGGTAGGATGAGATATAAGAATGATGAACCATGCCTTTGTGTATTTATAAAGAAAACGAGTTCTAGACTTTCAATCGTAGCTCTATATGTCGAAACTATGAACATAATAGGCACTTTTGATGAAATAAGAGAAACCACAAGCTATTGAAATCTAAATATGAGATAAAAGATCTTGGTAAAACTTGGTTTTGTCTAGCTATTTTAGGTAGAACAACGAGTTTGTGGAATAATTCCACCGATCCACATGTATCTAGAAAATTATCAAACGATTTAAGTTGGACAAAGTGCATTCAGCTAGCACTCCCATGATCGGTCGATGTGTTGGATGTAAGGAAAGATTTATTTCGTCTAAAGGATGATGACAAAGAGGTGTTGGGAGCTGGAAGTCCTTATCTAAGTAAATATGCGCATTATTATATTTAGCACGATACACTTGACCATATATTAGTATCTCTCAATGAACTTGTTAGCTAGATTTAGCTCTACACCAATGCAACGTCATTGGAATGATATCAAATTAATCTTTTGGAACCATTAACGTAGGCTTATACTTTCCCTACAAAGAGAAATATGAGATTCATAGTGAAACTTCAATACCTACTAAAAATGTGAGTGGCCAATGTACCAACCCTTATATAAAGAAATCTAATAATGTCTTGGTATCTCTGTGCTAATACTAATTACCTACCTGACTCATACAAAGGTCATTCTCAAACTGGATAAGGAATTACCATAGGGAACATGCCTATTGCTTGGAAGTAAACTAGATAAACCCTTGTAGTTACCTTGTAACATCCCCAAAAAAATTTATACTTAAATATATCAAAACTACTATCCCAAGATCAAACACTTACATTGCAGCGGAAATAGAATTTCTAATCTTATAATTTATATCACCATCTAAACTTACAATCTTGACGAACATACTTTGCTCTATATAACAATGCCTTGATCTTCACATGTCCTTTGATGCTAATCCTTATTTCTCTCTTTATCCAACTTTTCTTTCCAGTCTGGTAGCCGCCTGGGTGAAAAAGTTTTAAAAGAGTTTTGGGTGAGCCTTAGGCCCAGTAAATCCACGATTTTCATGCATGAACAACAATTTTTATAATAAACAATTTTCACAAAGCTTCATAAATTTAGCATGCCTTGATGAGAGTAAGACTTTTCACAAAATAAATATTTTATAGTGCGTGTCTACATCACAAAGCAACAGCGTCATGGGAGATGTCTACCTCACACAGCATTACCTGACGAACTCACACAGCATGTCCGCACTTACGGTTTAGACAAGCTCACAAAGCATGCTCGTCTTTACAAATTCATATTGTAGTACATCCCCATTGACACACAAATACACAAAACACATATTATAAAAATATCGAACTTTTCACGCATATATAGCATATCAAAAATCTCGAGAAACTTCAAACAACTTGTGGATAGTAAGGCATGCAACCATTTTAAAAATAAATCACATGTAACTCACCATACTGGTCATAACTCCAAACCGTTCCTCGAAGTTTCTCATGTTCTCCCAAAAACGGATCAAACTTGTTGCGCTTCACCAAATCATCCTCATCTTTCACCTCTCTTATACGAGTTTCCTTCCCGGAGAATTTGTCATCTCTATGTTTGAAGACCTCCCCATATATATACTTAGTCATTGGCGGTTTCATGAAATATGAAACGATAAGCCATAATAAATGGTCGTAGGTTTCATGACCATTGAGTTTCCTGTCATTAAATTGCATTCAATTTTAGGGTCTAAATCATTCACTTTGATCTCTTTACACTATAAGTCCTTGAACTTTAGCGACTAACAATTCATTTCCTCCTTTTTTTTGGTTAATACAAACTTTCCCCCTTAACAAAATTTCGGTTTTAAAATTTGCCTATGCAAATAAATGATGAATCAACTCACTATATCATCAATACTTTGAGTTCATATTATTCTCAAAGCTAAACATATTGTCTCTCCACTAAAGCAAATAAGTGGGAGTTTGTCACCAAAACTTTATCCACCAACACCACTCTACATCTATTTTATCTCATCTTACCATGTGTTTTGCATAAACATTTCTCTATCAATGTCATTATATCCAATGATATTAAAACAACTAACGACTTTTCTACTTTAATCTGGTTTAAGACTAACCCCAAATTAACTTAAATCACCACTCTCATCACTATAAATCAATCTTTAGTTACACATCTATCAATAATAAAATCTTCCATCCTCAGTTTAAGTTTAGGTTTCAATAACCTAATTCACTTAAACTTTGCTCTGATACCACTTGTAACATCCCAAATATTTCCGATACTTAAATATATCAAAACTAGTATCCCAATATCAAACACTTACATTGCAGCGTAAATAAAATTTCTAATCTTACAATTTATATCATCATCTAAAATTACAATCTTGAGGAACATAATTTTGTTCTATATAACAACGCCCTGATCTGCACATGTCCTTCTTTGATGTTAATCCTTATATCTCTCTTTATCCAACTTTTCTTTCCAGTCTATAGCCGCCTGGATGAAAAAGTTTTAAAAGAGTTTTGGGTGAGCCTTAGGCCCAGTGAATCCACGGTTTTCATGCATGAACAACAACTTTTATAATAAAAAAAAAATTCACAAAGCTTCATAAATTAGCATGCCTTGATGAGAATAATACTTTTCACAAAATAAAGATATTATAGTACGTATCTACATCACAAAGCAACGGCGTCATGACAGATGTCTACCTCACACAACATTACCTGGCGAACTCACACAGCATGTCTGCACTTACGGCTTAGACAAGCTCACAAAGCATGCTCGTCTTTTCAAAATCATACCGTAGTACATCCCCATCGACACACAAATACTCAAAACACATATTATAAAAATATCAAACTTTTCAATCATATACATATCAAAAATCTCGAGAAACTTCAAACAACTTTTGGATAATAAGGCATGCAACCATTTTAGAAATAAATCACGTGTAACTTACAATACATGGCGTAGCCCAAACCGATCTTTGAAGTGGCTAGCGTCTCCCCAATTGATGCCAAACTAGCTACGATGTAGAGCATCGTCAACTCTCATTACAACATCCACCGTCGCCTTTTCTCACAATAGTTTTCCTTCTTGACCCCAAACTACATATAAAGCTACAAACTCCCATTTTATACTAAGTCATCAGCGGTTTCACGGAATAACGATAAGCCAAGATTAATGGTCGTAGGTTTCATGATCATTGGTTTTCCTATCATTAATATTATATTCAATTTCTTTCTCTCTTTTTTAGGTTATTACAAATTTTCTCCCTTAACAAAATTTCGTCCTCGAAATTTGCCCTATGCAAATAAATGAGGGCATCTCAATCTCGTCCCCTTATCAAGTTCCCAAGTAGCCTCTGAACCTTTATGACGTCTTCATTGAACATTCACGAGAGAAATCCATTTGGTTCTTAGTTTTTTTTCTTTTCACATCCTTAATAGTTACGACTTACTTTTAATCTACTGAACACTTCTTTAAATTAGATATATTATGTCATAAATTTCACCATACCAATTGTTTTATTGTTTGGAGTTCTAAACATCCGTTCATCCTTGAGAATAACTTATATTCGCATCCCAATAATCTTCTATCCATCGCTAAAGCAAATTAGTGGAGTTTGTCACCAAAACTTTATTCACCAACACCACTCTACATCTATTTTATCTCATCTTACCATGTGTTTTGCATAAACACATCTCTATCAATGTCATTATATCCAATGATATTAAACCTTCTAACGACTTCTCTGCTTTAAGCTGGTTTAAGACTAACCCCAAATTAACTTAAATCACCACTCTCATCACTATAAATCAATATTTAGTCACACATCTATCAATAATAAAATTTCCAATTCTCAGTTTAAGTTTAGGTTTCAGTAACCTAATTCACTTAAACTTTGCTCTGATACCACTTGTAACATCCCAAAAAAAATTATACTTAAATATATCAAAACTAGTATCCCAAGATCAAATACTTACATTGCAGTGGAAATAAAATTTCTAATCTTACAATTTATATCACCATCTAAACTTACAATCTTGATGAACATACTTTGCTCTATATAACAATGTCTTGATCTTCACATGTCCTTCTTTGATGTTAATCCTTATTTCTCTCTTTATCCAACTTTTCTTTCCAGTCTAATAGCCACCTGGGTGAAAAAGTTTTAAAAGAGTTTTGGGTGAGCCTTAGGCCCAGTGAATCCACGGTTTTCATGCATGAACAACAACTTTTATAATAAACAATTTTCACAAAGCTTCATAAATTTAGCATGCCTTGATGAGAATAAGACTTTTCACAAAATAAATATTTTATAGTGCGTGTCTACATCACAAACCAACAGCGTCATGGGAGATGTCTACCTCACACAGCATTACCTGACGAACTCACACAGCATGTTCGCACTTACGGCTTAGACAAGCTCACAAAGCATGTTCGTCTTTACAAATTCATATTGTAGTACATTCCCATTGACACACAGATACACAAAACACATATTATAAAAATATCGAACTTTTCACGCATATATAGCATATCAAAAATCTCGAGAAACTTCTAACAACTTGTGGATAATAAGGCATGCAACCATTTTAAAAATAAATCATGTGTAACTCACCATACTGGTCATAACTCCAAACCGTTCCTCGAAGTTTCTCATGTTCTCCCAAACACGCATCAAACTTGTTGCGCTTCACCAAATCATCCTCATCTTTCACCTCTCTTATACGAGTTTCCTTCCCCGAGAATTTGTCATCTCTATGTTTGAAGATCTCCCCATATATATACTTAGTCATTGGCGGTTTCATGGAATATGAAATGATAAGCCATAATAAATGGTCGTAGGTTTCATGACCATTGAGTTTCCTGTTATTAAATTGCATTCAATTTTAGGGTCTAAACCATTCACTTTGATCGCTTTACACTATAAGTCCTTGAACTTTAGCGACTAACAATTCATTTCCTCTTTTTTTTTTTTGGTTATTACATACCTCTTCGAACTATTCCAAGAATATTATTCTAGACGAGACTATTCAATAGTGTACATGGTTAAGAACTACCATTATACATATTAGAGGAACTAGTGTTTTGAGTTCATCCAATACCCTACCTGTATATATGGAAATAATGCACCATGTATCAAAGAAATGAAAGTACGATACATCAAGGGAGATAACACAAAGCATATTCTGGTTTAAGTTTATAAACAATCAGCAATAACAAACTCTCCTCTAGATTCAAGTGAATCAAGTATGATGGCAGAAGAATGTGACATATTTGCTTACCAAATCATTACCTAAAACCATATTTGGAAACATGTAGAAAGTATCTAAATGCATTGACTTTCTAAACGCTTCTGATCAATGCATGAACCATAGGGAGTAGTAGACAAAAGGAGGAGTCTACTATATATGTAATATTGTTATGTTATGCTTTTTTCTTCACCTAAGGTTTTATTTTTCTCATTAGGTTTTGTTCCTTGGTGTAAGGTTTTAGTGAGACAACAATTTATATATCATCCTGTTTTTCTAACTCTCATGATTAATGTATGAATCTGAAATAATATTAGACTAAAAGGAAAAGTCTATGTATTGCAAAAAAAACTGGTGCATTATACTCTTTCTTTCATCCTAATTTTTTTTTCACTAGGTTTTTATTTTGGCTTAAAGTTTTAAGGAGACAAAATGCACCATCACTCCTTTGACTCGACACAAGGAGGAGTGTTGTAGGATAAGTGTGTCATCGTCTAAAAGATATGACGATCGAGATAAAAATAAATATATCAAAGTTAGATTAGAAGTGAAATATCTCATAGTTATCTATTTGTAACTCATCCCTGCAAAAATGGGGTTTATGATTAATGAGAATTGGATATCCCTTCTCTCTATTCTATTCTTGTTCTTTTTCGATTATTCTATAACACTTCTATGCAATTTCATTTTTTTTAATATACTCCAACATATTTTTGAATATTTCTCTAAAGTAAAAAGTAAAATTTCAAATCTCTAAAATAAAAATGCATTCAACTCCAATAAACTTTTTATTTTGAAAATCACAACATTGATTAAAATATTTAATCATCTAATAAAACATTAATTGTCTATAAATATGTAATTTCAAAGTTTCCTATCTACGAAAATATATTTAAAAAAATAACTCTCTCATTGTAATCATTTTTTAGGTGTTCTTCAAGTTTGAAGATTTTTACACTCCCTTTCCTACTTTCTCCATTTAGGAGAAAGGTTTTCGAGAATATTTTGTTGAAGTAACAAACATGCCTAAATTCCCCAAAATCTTTATTTTTCCATTTTGAAGAATATGTCAGAGATGTCGATCTAAATAATTATATGTAAACAAGAGCTATTCACGATAACCTAGAGTAATTAGATTTGAACCGAAACATGTAGGTTAATGCTTCTAGTTCACTTTATATGAAATATAAGTAATACCCATTTCACAAAATAAAATGATTTTTATGCTTAATACTGTTAATATTATGGATGACATAGTGCTTAATCCATTTTTCTTGTTCAATGCTTAATTAATCGATACAAAATATAAATATGTAACCAAAGATTGATTAGTACAACAAAATTGACATGTTATGACACAATCGTGTTAATAGAGTATTTAACAAGACTTTGAAGTTTAGATGACAAAAAACCATGTCATATTTAAATATGTTACAATAAGTTGTTAGAACGAAGTTGACATGTAAAAGTGTTATACGGATATGTCCTAAAACCAGGTATTGTTATAATGAGCTAAACCAGAATTTCAGTTTAGAAGAATGGATTATGCAATAATTGTCTAACTGAGAAGAGCTTTCTACACAAGAAATCTGGACAACCGTGCCTCATAAGGAGGATAAAGTATTGAAGTTTGATTTGGCACATAATTAAGTTATAAACATCAAAATAAGATATTTAAATTTAATATAAGTTGTTCACAATTACAAAGGGACTAAAAGAAAGAGACATAATCCTTGAAATATTATTTAGCACGTTAAATTAATGCAACCTGTTAAAAATACCCTCTAAAGGTGATAAGCCCTTCAATTTCACAATGTACGTTTAAGAAAGGAATGCAACTAACAAAGGCAGTTTTAATGGCAAATAGCTTCTATAAAACCGCGAAGTCTATGTATTATGTAAGCTTGACATATAGAAAGCATTTGATCATGTAAACATTCACGACTCTTGTCATATTTTAGGAATTAACGAATCAGAGATTAAGCAAAAATAATGGATTGAATTCTGGATTTCAATTGTCTCTGTAATTGTGAATGTACAACCTACCAAACACGTGTCTATTAGTGTGGGCTTAAATATTAGTGAAGAGATGTTAAGAATCATTTGCTATATATTTTCAAACCATCCTTATAAATTTTGGTTTTAGATGTGGGCTCCTATCAATTTTGAAGATGGTAGCATTTATCTTGGTAGAAATGCTCTTCATATAAAGAGCGTAGCCAATATGATTCCCAGCTCTAATGAAGGACAGCTTCCCACATTATGCTTAGGGAAATCCCCCACAAGTCAAATATAAAAGTAACATCATATATATATATATATATATATATATATATTAACCCCTATTTTAGAGAAAAAAATGAAAGAAGTTTATAAAAGCAGGTGTGTGTTCAAAAATTCTGTCAAAATGGGTTGACTTTTTATTCAACAATACAAATAACAAAAAAAAAACTTTTTATATTTTTATTGGATTAAATGCGTAAAATCAATAGTATTTCAGGGAGTAAATGATGGAAGTCGATAAAAAAACAAAGTTGTCATTTTTTTAGAGATTAAATTTTATTTTCACCAAAAATGTGTTATGTCTTGCATAATCATCTTCGTTTTTTTTTATTTTATGACTTATTGGATCGTCGTTTATGATAAATTTAAATTGGGGTGATAATATTGAATATGAGAAAGGATATATAAAAGGCGATGAATCTACTTTGATTACTTCAATTATTGTTATGCATAAAATGCGGTATGAAGAATTTATTGATTTGGTTTATGCACACGTTGGAGTTGAGAAAACTTGTGTGTCCCTATGATCAATCTTCAAGATAAACTCCTAAGCAATCCATGGCAGATCTGGATTTTAGCATTCTAAGAACATGAGAGGAAATGAGAGTTTGAGAGAAAAAGTCAAGGCTTACAAATATGGTCAAACTCTCTTTACGTAAATGAATTTTACAAATGAAGCTCTTACTCAATTACAAGAATCCAACACCCTATTTATAGGGTCAAACATTACACAAATGATCAAAGTCAAACTATCTAAGAAAAGTCAAACACGATGACTATTCTACAATTATAGACAATAGTAAACTTTCAAGACGAATACAATATTACACTGACTTTCAGTCCTAACATTCTCCTCCTTTGTATTCAGACTTGAAAGAATTTGCACGCGTTGAATCTCGTTTGAACTTTGTCTCTTTACGCTCTTTATGACTTCTTCAAAAACATCAAAACAATCTTCACTTGAAATCTTCAAACAATTATCTGTTGAGAAAAATCTTCTAACATTCTTCCCCTCGAATGTAGAACCGCGATAATTTTCTCTTTTTGACAATGTAGATCAGAAACAATAACAAACTTCAGAAAACGATCTTCAGTAAACTGTTGTAAAATGGATCTTCACATTCAACATCTCTCAGTCATTTTAGCACATGAATAATATTTCGTAATTATCTCTAGTCACACTTCTTTTGAGTCTTTTGCCATTTCGAAGTTACTCCCCCTTGATCTTTACATCACATTCCCTTTATAATGTTCGAAAATGAATATTTCATTCATTATTACATACTCCCCCTTATGATGAAATGAGAATCATTTCATCATACACAAGAATGAATGAAATTCTCTGTGTAAGCCGTCAATTCAAAAAATATTAAGTAAATCTTTTCAAATCCATTTATTTAATCTTTTCAGATTAAGGGAATGAGAAGATAACAACCAATTTCAACGAATGAAATTGTTTTCAATCTTATAAAAAGATTGGCCTGTGAGTATAATAGATATACTTAGTACAACGAATGTACTGTATATATGAGATTTTATGAGGCTCATCTCACCAGGTCTTCCATTCAATCATTGATAGCTTAATAAAAGCATATCTATGAATGTTTTGGCAAATTAACATATAAAATACAAAATCTGTGTAGTGTAGAAAGATAAAGCAACGTATGCTTTTGTTTAGGCTCAAAAAGATAAACCGTGTGGACTACACAAATTTATCAGACTCAATTAGTGATCAAAAAGACTTGAAGAGGGGACATATATCCTTCTGATTCAATATCAACTTTCTCCGAATGAAAAATTGATAGATGATGAGCTGCGTGCCCCAAGTATTATTGAAACACTTATCTGTTGAGAGATAAATGAGTAGCTGGTGGGGTTGTAACAAGAATTGGTCTGGGCGTTGCCTTTTTCAATATTAGTCTCCAAAGAATCGAGAACTAATAGATTACGTAAAATGCCCGGATTTTAGAAGTTTGGAACAAGATTCTTATGTTCTTTTAATCCTGACACAACTCTCGTCAATTTTTTTAGCTCACAACAACTACCCCTCTCTTTTTCATTTTAGTCTCAGCACACAAACCCTTTTGTATATAAAGCTCACTCAGATATGGTTGTCCTCATGTGTAGGTTTGTCGGTTCTGACATTCCATTAAGGTATTTCTGATAAGCACTCAGTCCCTCCTAAAATTTAGCATTATGCTCAATTGATCACAAACAGTTGATCAAAAATAATATTTCAGATAAAGCACAATGATCAGATAAAATTTGATCAAGAAATTTGGCTTTTAAGCACAATCAATAAAGTATGATGCGACAACGATCAGATTATTAGGTATATATGAGAGAAATGAATGAAGATCTGTAAGAACAAGTTTACAGATTCTAATATTAAAAAACTGAATGTATATGAATCAACGTAAAAAAAAATATCAGAAAACAAAATTGAATACAAACGAGCGTATTATCACCAAAAATGATTTTCTCATAAGAGACGTGATAATAACAGTTTGAAGAATAGCTGAAACAGGTATTGGAGTTATATACGATAAGAAATTATACAAGTAAAATCTCAGGAAATAATTGTTCAGAGAATGTACTCGTTTCCAAAAACAACTCATTTATCAAAAACTTTTATTAAAAAATTTCTAGAGACTCTCCCTAGAAAATAGATATGAGTAATGAATCATTTTAGCTCAAAAATGGAAACATTTTTAGCACGGGTCCTAAACTGGGTGTTTAGAAACCACACTCGGTAAAGCACGGGTTCTGAATAGTATTGTTCAGAAGCCTTAGTGGAACAGATTACAACTCCCCCTGCATTGGTGTATCACTGAAATGATATTCAGATCAGCGCAAAATTGATACACCTGCAAAACCAGATTAAGTAGATTTTGGTACCCAAATGAATTTGGGTCCTATTATGTTTGTATCGGGTTGGGGTATGTTGTAACTTCCAAACCATTTATTCTTATTACATATATTCTTTTTAGCACTGTGAACAGGATGATCAGGAATAAAATATGATCCATACCAGTAATTTTGATCATACATGTTCTTACCTTTCGAACTGTTCTGATATCTGTTGTCTGTACTCCATCTGTTATATATCTTCTTGTTCACAAAATCTGTTGATTTACATGTGGAGTACATGATCTTTTTCTTTCTAAGATTTATCAAATCAAAATTGGATCTCACAAAACAAGGAAGATTATTAGTAGCAACAGGAGAACGAGTTAAAACAGATTCAGATTTACTAACCCAAATGCTTTTAATCTTAGAAGAATAATTGGGTGATCCAATGACGAACCCTTGATAATACTGATTAAAAGAACGAGAATAGTTCTTAGAAACAGTAGATTTAGGGCTGCTAGAATAACTGTTCGATTTGAGACAGTCATAAAAGCTAGTTTTACACTATGATGGAGAACCAATTAAACTTTGTTCACACAAAAAGTCTTTGACTTTTTGTAAAAGCTGGTCTCTTTCAGCAGTAACTAAATCAAATTTAATTTTAATTTCAGTTATCATCTTCATCTCAGTTTCAAGGTCTGTCTTTAGATTAGACAATTTGCTTGTAGTGTCCAGGAGTTTACCTTCTAACTCCTTCTGAAGCATTTCAAACTTTCTCTTCTGATTTATCAACTCTCGTTTCTCTTCATTTGAGCTGCTCTTGTCATTTTCCGAGGCGATGTCAAGCCACGTTTTCTTATTTGCAAGCTCTTTAGCAATTGATGTATACTTCTTTGAAGTATTTCTTTTCTCAAGAGCAAATTGCTTCTTCTCTTCGTCTAAAGCCTTCTGCTTTAGATCAATACTTTCAGATAATTTCTATAATTGATTCTGACAGTCTTCGGAGATGTCTTTCTTTTCTTTATCATTCTTGGCTCGTTCCAAGATGATCAGCTGCTCAAAATCCGAGATTTGCTTTAACAACATTTTAGCACTCAGTTCAAGAGAGTTTATCTTATTCTCATAAGATATACGTTCAACTCCAAACCGTTTCTCGAAATCAATAAATCTTTTCTTTTCTTTCTCCAATTCCTTTCTCTCTGCATTTAAAACCTTCTCAATTTCTAAACCTTTATTCCTCTCCAAAAAATCAACTTGTAGTTTAGATCTATGCAGTTTAGCAGTTAATTCTTCGATCTGTTTCTTCAAATTAACTATCTCTTGTGGATTAGAACCAGTTTTTATCAATTCGCTCAACTTTTCTTGCAAAGTTCTCTTTTCTTCTTTCTCTCTCTCATGATAGTCAGTCAGACGAATTGTCCATGATATATTCTTATTAAGCTCAGAATTTAGTTTATCGTACTTTTCTTTAAGCTCTCTGTATTCTCTCTCGTAAAAAACTGCCATTCCAGAAATAGATTGGTTGATAGGATCAAATGCTGTGAAATCAGATAAAAGAAATCAAAAACATAGTTAAGCTCAAAATACAAACAGAAAACACAAAACAAAAACAGATAAACGATGATCCAAAAAAAAATTAAAAACTAAACAGAAAATAAAGCCAAAAATAATAAAATAAAGTCCTAGAAGAAACAAGCCCAAAACAATTGTTCAAGACTAAATCAACAGAAATCTTTACAATTACAAATCAGTTTCTCTTCAATCTCTATCAAAGTATATGTATCTGAATCTTCTTCAACTTCTTTTCATTCCAAGCTTTAATGAGTCCTTCCACATATACGTGTTTGACATGTGACAAACCTTCATCCAAAGGAGCTTGTGCAAAAGCAATCTTAGCACTTATATCACGCCCAAAAATAGCATTTGGCTTTCTGATCGTTAAAATGCTGCTACTGCATCAACATGTGTGCTGAACTCTAAGAAAGCAAATCCCTTAATTTTCCCATCAATCCTGGGATCTTCTAGTATACGGATCACCTTAATATGTTCGATTCCATAGCATTTCAGTTGTTGTAACACTTCCTCTCTGTTCCATGTTTTGCAAATATTTCCCAAATAAACCTGCAACAACAATGATTAGCAATGCAGCAGCCACCACAATAGCAAAAAGAAAAATCAGATACAGAATTCGAGCAAAGATAATAAGACTATTGAGTCGGTGATCTTCAACACTAGATAAACGAAACCTATCTACAGTCTTGCTTTGTTCAGACCGGCGAGGTATCATCTATAAAGCTCATATGCAACAAGCAGACTGGTCAGTCAGAGCGTTATGGGTTCACTGAGTTCGTTTCTCATAAAGCTGCTGAAAAAGTTCTTCAAAGCTACAATGGGACCATGATGCCAAATACAAATCAAACTTGAAAATCAGCAACTAGCAGCAAGTACAATTAACAGAAGAAATCACAAAACTTAAGGGTCAATTGCAGAAAGTTCCATTATTGCAAGATGAAGTGATGGCTCTTAAGGATTCACTCAATGAAGTAGATTCTTCCTATGAGCATAAACAAGAATGAGATTTTAATGAATAGAACCAGACTACAGTAGGCACAAAACCACCATTTCCACCTGTAGAAAAGGACCCATCAAACTATCAAAATTATTTCTACTTATGATATGAGTGCCCATTTGTCAAACACAAAGTCTGGCTCTTGTAGTGTTGGTACACAAAATGTGAACCAAGATGGTCTACATGTCTCTTTTCAACAGGGAAATCCTAAGATTGATACACAAAGGCCTGGACAGACCTTTTCTTATTTTTGCATAACAACCTTGCTCAAGTACAGGAGTTCAGTTCACTCGATCTACAACAACATGTCCAGCAATTTATTGCAAATCTGCTTACAGAACCAAAACCAAGCGATTTCTGTCAAACTTGTCTACTATATTGAGCGACTTATGATAATCAGCTTAACCTGATGCAGAAACAATCAAGTCTTCAATCAATCACTATGCCAAGCGATTTATTGAAAAACAGGTCACTATCTGAGTAATAGCAAGTGATATAGAACCCTTGAGTGATTTAGAACAGACAAAGACCAAATTCAAACCAAAAATGTAAAACCTTCATTGCTGTGATCTTGAAGGTTGGTTGTGTTCGATTCAGATAAAGATGACAATTGGATTGCTTGCGCAACACCTCTAGATTCTTGAAACACAGACAAAAAGAACTTGGACAAGGGTGTGACAACTCTGCATTGTGGGATTTCAGGTTAGTACTTTATTACAGGATCCTGATTGAAAACTAAGTCTTTTTAGGATTTAGAATCGATGACCAGAGATCGTCTTGTTTAATTAGTCTGATTAGACCATGTTTCGACGGTAGCTAACCAAGTTAGTTCGTGCAATGCCAAATAATGTTGAAATATTTCACATAAAAATAAAGCTGATATTTTCGTCTCGTTCTTCTTAAAATCCAAATTTCCTAAGTTCCAATCTTTTATATTTGGTTGCCTATTATTATTTTGAAAGAGTGGAGTTTTAAAAAAAATAAAAAATCTTTTGTCAAAATTGTTTTGTTTGTTGTATTTATTGGGGCCTTATATTTAGTAA
>NC_037544.1:8463871-8465024 GCF_001531365.2 Cynara cardunculus var. scolymus
AGGGAGATAAGCTAGACCGAATGTTTAAGCTGGTATCCTGCATGAAGATGGAGAAGTATTTGAGGAAGAATTACACTGCATACCTGACCCATGTAATTGACGGAAGAATCAAGGAAAATAAGGTTGAGGACGTACCGGTAGTTCGAAATTTTCCCGATGTTTTCCCTAAGGGATTACCAGGCCTGCCCCCACAAAGACAAGTCGAGTTCGGTATCGACTTAATTCCTGGAGCTGCCCCTGTAGCAAGGGCGCCATACCGCTTGGCACCCTCGGAAATGCAAGAGATGTCGACCCAACTCCAGGAGCTGCTAGACAAAGGATTCATCAGACCAAGTTACTCACCATGGGGAGCACCGCTACTATTCGTCAAAAAGAAAGATGGGTCAATACGCATGTGCATTGATTATCGGGAGCTCAATAAGTTGACCATCAAGAATAGATACCCCCTCCCTAGAATCGATGACCTATTTGATCAACTTCAAGGGGCAGCCTATTTTTCTAAGATTGACTTGCGATCCGGGTAACACCAGGTGAGGGTTCGGGAAGAGGACATTCCCAAGACAGCCTTCAGGACCCGGTATGGTCATTATGAATTTATGGTTAGCCCAAATGCACCAGCTGTCTTCATGGACCTGATGAATAGAGTTTGTAGGCCATACCTGGATAAATTCATAATCGTTTTCATAGACGACATATTAATATATTCAGGAAACCGAGAAGACCATGAGCGACATCTGAGAGTAATCTTGGAAGTACTCCGAAATGAGAAGCTGTATGCCAAATTTTCCAAGTGTGAATTCTGGTTACAGGAAGTTCAGTTTCTGGGCCATGTAGTTAACAAGAGAGGAATTCAGGTGGATCCTGCCAAAATTGAGGCTATTAGGAATTGGGAAGCCCCTAGAACCCCTACAGAGATCCGCTAGTTTATTGGGTTAGCAGGCTATTATCGGCGATTCATTGCAAATTTTTCGAAAATTGCATAACTGCTCACAGCTTTAACCCAAAAGGATAAGAAGTTCACTTGGGGAGAGAAGCAAGAAGAAGCCTTCGAGACTCTCAAACAAAAGCTGTGTAATGTACCTATCTTATCCTTACCAGAGGGTTCGGATAACTTCGTGGTCTTTTGCGATGCATCGCATCAAGGGTTAGGATG
>NC_037544.1:8466727-8473378 GCF_001531365.2 Cynara cardunculus var. scolymus
CCGGAGTACACGTGGGAAAGGGAAGACTCCATGAAAAACAAGTATCCCCACCTGTTCTCAAGCTAATCATGATTTGGATTTTTTTTACGATTAAATTTCGGGATAAAATTTTTCTGGATTGGGGAGACTGTGACAACTCTGCATTGTGGGATTTCAGGTTAGTACTTTATTACAGGATCCTGATTGAAAACTAAGTCTTTTTAGGATTTAGCCTCGATAACCAGAGATCGTCTTGTTTAATTAGTCTGATTAGACCATGTTTCGACGGTAGCTAACCAAGTTAGTTCGTGCAATGCCAAATAATCTTGAAATATTTCACATAAAAATAAAGCTGATATTTTCGTCTCGTTCTTCTTAAAATCCAAATTTCCTAAGTTCCAATCTTTTATATTTGGTTACCTATTATTATTTTGAAAGAGTGGAGTTTAAAAAAAAATCTTTTGTCAAAATTGTTTTGTTTATTATATCTATTGGGGCCTTATATTTAGTAAATAAAAGCCTTCTTAGGCTTGGGCCTTTAGAGTCAACCCATTTCTTCTCTTGAAGCACCATATAAATACCCCTTTCTCTTTTGAAAATTCTTCATTCTTCAAAATTTCCAGCCATTTCATTTCTCTCACTCTATCATTCATCACCTTCCAACCGATTCCATCTCCTTGCAAAGCTCGAAGATTTCTGTTGTTCTTGAGATTTGTTCGTATCATTCGACCAAGAAAAGGTATGTTTTAAAAAGCTGTTTATTCTCTTTAGTTGTTCGAAACTCGTTATTTTTTTCCCTACTTGATTCTTTGAGTAAGATTTATGGGATTTAAAGAKGAGAGATTATTCATCAAAGACCTGCATGTGTCTTCGTTGGGATGATAATCTGTGACCCAAGAYTCTTTAGTCCCTARGAAAGAAGAAGAGAGTTCTTGCATGTGAGGTCCGATCATATTCTTGGATGATTGAATCTTGCATGCATCTTTGAATAGGATTTYCCRTCATGTTAGCTTGCTGGAATCAAAATTCTTATTTGTTTTGTTTCCTTTWCTGGAATTTATTTAGARATACTGATTTTGTGTTAAAAATCTAAGTTCTTGAAATTGTTGAGCTCGAGACCCTCCCCACCAATGCTGCCGTTCTTGGGCATGCAACCGGTTTTAGGGAGGCGTGAGACTCAAGGTTGTAGATTATTCTTGAAAAGAGTGTTAAACCCACTCAAAATCTCTTGATTCTGATASTTGGCGGCTGCCATCATTTGTTTTGGGATGACATTTAATGATRTCATYATTTGRATTTTGGAAGGTTCCTTTTTAATAAATAATTAAAATCGGCTTTATTTTATAAAAACACTTGATGGCTTTGCATTTAAAACAACTTGAATCTACCTTAGGCAGRAAACCATTAAGTTAATATAGTGCTGGTTGGTCTGTCAGGAAGTTCGAGCAAGCATAGCAAGTCCCTAGAGGAAACACACGGATATTCGCCAAACTTGTGAGTTCTCACRKCCCCATTTTTAATGCTTTTTATATGTTTTATGGGGGAAAAGCATGAGATTAAGCAAACTTTGCATGTTTATGTTTTATGATACTTGTGACTAAAGAACTGTTTAGTCGATACTTTACTTGGAACCTCTTGGACTAAGGAACTGCTTAGTCGGGTTGCTATATTTTGTTTGATAACTATTATTGAACTTAGAATAAATGCTAAATTGATGTGCTCGAGAGTATATGTATCCAAATGAAAGTCCCCGTCCGTAAATGCTACTTGTTAACTCGGGTACATTCCCGGGCCGTGATATTGTGGATAGCTGCTATTGTGTTGATAGTCCCACCCAGAAAGGGGTGCACAATTACTTACGTTTTTCTAGTCTAATCATGTGGAATTTGGACCACCGCTGAATTAGTACTTATCGAACTGTGGGACCTAAGTAGTGAACGGGCTAGTTCTAGTTGTTCGAAAATTAATGGGGCAAATTGGTCAGGTAAGGCTCAGTAGCGCCTCAAGTTTTACATCGTGTGAGATTTTCATTTATTAAGTGCAAAGAATTCGCATAAGTTTGCTATTACTTGGTTTATGCATTGAAATGTTTTATGCATGTGAAAACCCGTAAACTCACCAACTCTTTGTAATTGACCCCGTTTTTATTTCCATGCTTTTCAGGTTCTAAGTGAGTGGTTTGGATTTTAAGGGAGCATACTTGAGCCAAGATCGATTAAGTCAAGTTTTTGATGTAATTGTGAATGTTGTGTAAATTCTAACTCCTGTTATGTCGATGAATCATTTTATTTTGAACAACTTGAAATAGTGTTATTTATGAACTGTTGCTATGACTCGCTTGCCTGTTACATCTCGTGATTCCGCTTTAGCGGGGTGTGACAAAGGGTTTCCTAAATCGAGTGATATGATGAATGATTTAAGAATCCGTTTGAAGGCTGAGCGATTTAAGAAACCGATTGAATCTAGCTAAGGAATTGAACGATTTAGAAATCCGATCAATGAGATTGAACGATTTATCAGTCCGATCAAAGTCCGGTCAAGGGTTGTACGAATCCGGACAAGTCCTCTCAAATGGTGTGCCTTAACCTATGAGATTGAGCGATATATCTAATTTGATCAAACCAAGTAGCCAAGCGATGTAGCAATATCCGATTGATACCTTGAGCAATATACTGAGCGATTTAGAAATCCGGATAAATGGATTGAGCGATATCACCTCAAATCTAATTCGGCCAGAATCTAATCGATTTACCTGTGATGCCAGGCGATAAAGTGGACTCCGATCAAGCCTTGTACGATGAAAATAAAATGAAAACAGCTGCACGATCTTGATGAATGATTTAGAATAGTGATGAAGAATTTAGGCTAAGATGAAATTGATTTAGTAAACCTGTTGGGCCTTGAGCAGTTGGGCCAAGATTTAGAAAAAAGAAATTAAAAAAAATCACAAAACAAAAGAATTTTAACAAAAAAAAATTGGATCAAACACTGATTTTTTTGAAAAAACTTTTAAGAATTTAAAAAAAAAACCAAATTCCACTAGATCTTGAAAATCAAAGAACAAAACACAAATATTTGTTTATAACAAGGATTCATGATGTGTTTCCACACATTTTGATCCTGGTTTTAACACAAAAACACAAAATTATTCAAAAAATTTGGATCAAACCTAAAGAAAAATTGAAGAACCCTAAGAAAAAGATGAAAAACACACAAAAATTCCAGAAAAATTTATTCACAAAACCTTCAAAATTGATGATTTCTTTTCATGATTTCGTGCACTATCTGCTCTAATATCAATTGTGTGTCCCTATGATCAATCTTCAAGATAAACTCCTAAGCAATCCATGACAGATCGGGATTTTAGCATTCTAAGAACATGAGAGGAGATGAGAGTTTGAAAGAAAAAGTCAAGGCTTACAAATCTGGTCAAACTCTCTTTACGTAAATGAATTTTACAAATGAAGCTCTTACTCAATTACAAGAATCCAACACCCTATTTATAGGGTCAAACATTACACAAATGGTCAAAGTCAAACTATCTAAGAAAGTCAAACACGATGACTTTTCTACAATTATAGACAATAGTAAACTTTCAAGACGAATACAATATTATATTGACTTTCAGTCCTAACAAAACTTCATATGAGTTGCATATCTCATTATGTTACCAATTTTGCGGGAGGTCTAAAATTGCACTAGTTATAAGTTATTCAAGTCTAGACATAATGTATTATTTAACCGAGAATGATTGAAAATTATTGGGGCCAAGTTTACGTTGAAATTGAAAAAAAATTACTCCACCTACAAATGTTGGTTTTGTAGACCTACTTCGTAATTTTGTAGTACTGGAGTCAGTTGGGGATGACTTTGATGAAGCCAACTCATGGTATAGTGAAGATAATAGTAGTGATCATTGAGTAATGTTTGGGATGATTCTAATGATATGAGCGATATTTCGGTTAAACATACACTTTGGGAGTTATGAACTCTAAAAAGGTAGTAACTTTTACGTAATCGCTCAAAATAGATAGTTTAAAACTCACGAAAGTAAAACTAACAAATGAATTGCAAGGTGCAAGACTGTAGGAAATGAAGGAGATAGTTATAGTACTTTTCACTACACAACACACTGGGAATGGTATGTTCGTGCAATTAAGAAAAAAAATCATCATATGTGGCAAATTACACGTTTGGTGATAAACACACTAGCTTTGGATCTTGTTGTCAATAATAACAGAAATTTGAACTCAACAACTATTGCCTCCTATACCCTTCAGTCAATTGAAAAGATGTTGCTTATCCGGTGAAACATATACAAGCTGATATTAAAAATAGTTTGAATGTTAATGTGTCTTACTAGAAAGCATGGCATGGTAGAAGAAAAGCCATAGAGACTATTTATGAAATTTGGGAGAGTAACTTTGCTGATTTTCCTAAGTACATTAAGGCTTTGGAGGACTCAAATCTTAATACAGTTGCGACATTCAAAATAGTTTGAATGTTGATGCGTCTTATTGCAATCAATGCATTTCATCTATGTCGGACATGTTATTTCTATTGATGGTGCTCATTTGAAGGGTTCATACAAGGGGACAATGTTTGTTGCAGTTACAAAGGATGCTAAAAATAATATATTAGCGGTTGCTTATGCCATTGTTGACGAGGAGACTGTGCATAGTTGGTGTTGGTCTTTGGACCAATTTAGGCATTTTGTTGCTCAAGATAGACCATTATGTGTCATTTCAGATAGACACAAAGGTATAATTCATGCAATGGCAATCTAGAGGAACGGAAAGAGCCATTAGTATATCATCGCTTCTGTCTTCCAACACATTATTACTCGAACTTGAGCCTTAAAACACCTTGTTGGGCTATTGGAAGCAAAAAAATTGTCAGATATATGAGAGAAATAAAAGAAATCAATCTTGAAGCTTTTAAAACAATTTGATAAGAGTCAATCGTGTCTTTTATTTGATGAAAATCATCGATGGGGCTGCTTATCGACAAACATATCCGAGAGTATAAATAATGCGTTGCGAGGAGCAAGACAACTTACCGATTAAGGCATGTATTGACCTTACCTTCAACAGAACTGTGCAAATTTTTAGAAAACACATTAACATTGCAATGAATTGCAATACACCTTTACCATCATGCATGTGGCATATCTGTGTAAAACGTGACAGCCATACACAAAGTCATACTTTATCCAAGTTTGACTACATTGGAGGTGTTTACAGAGTTGTTACCAAACTACAGATATATGAAACTGGTGGAAATACACATGTTGGTCCATTATTTTCAACAAATGTGTACATGTCGTAAGTGGCTCTCTTGCTTTTTGTCGACATAGAGGTAATAACCCTTTTCTATCATGAATAATTGTTACCTCACTATGACGTATAAACAATAATATCAGTCTAGTTTTGCACCACTTCCTCACGTTGATTATTGGTTGGATCCGGGTTGGAGGATACAAGAAGATTTCTCAAAACTTTCTAGTGGCCAAGGTCAGAGGCATGTAAACTAAATTCGTAATAAGATGGACGTGTGACATCTTGATGAACCTCGTAGACATATACTATGCCACCAACCAGATCATAATAGAAGAAACTGTCCAAATTCTCAGCCAAAATTCAATCCAATGTGAGATGTGTATTTCTTTTTTAATTTGTCATGTAATTCTTTTTCAATTTATCATGTAATTTCACAAATTATAATTTTAGAATAATGTTTTATTTCATTTTCGTAAAAGCTTTCTTTATTAATTGTAATTTATAAGAATGGTGCATTTATGTTTATTAATTTGTGTCTAAATTGATCATTGTTTAGGAATTTATTCAATATGTGATAACGTTTAAAATAGAATAAATAATAAATAAAGGTAATTATGAGACATTTTTAATTATATAATTTGTTAAAAATAATAAATTAATTCTGGTTATATTATTACAATAATTGAATTAGTTGATAAAATATAATAAGGATATACATTGAAAGCTAAAAAAGAAGAAGCGTAAATAGAAGCGGTGATAAATGCTTAAATTATTATATTTTTTATTATCAAATTACCCGGAAATTAGTGAGTTTTTCTAAAATAATACAACACTTATCTATTATTTGTGATTTTGGGTCGGTTCTGTTTTAAATATATATAAACTTTAAGATCCATTATAATTGTGGATTGGTTTATTATATGCAGCCCAAAATCAAAGCCCATCAGCATCAAACGGCCCAAYAGCTGTTTAGAAAGAAKAATTGGGCTGCTGCCCAAAACAGCAATCGGGAGCGGAGCGAGAGACAGAGACGTGGGCAGCGAGAGAGGGAGACGTGGGCAGCCAAACGTGGGTCGATTGAGAGAGATGGATGTGCGATTTAAGGGTCGATCGATTGACAGCAAGGGGGGGTGTCAATCGAGAGGAAGCAGTCGACTGAGAGAGGCTGTGGATTGAGGGCAAGGAACAAAGGAGAAACGATTTTGGGGAAGAACATCTCACCCAATTTCACCCAATTTCTTAGGTATTTTTCTTAATTATTGCAATTGGTAATCTAGGTTTAGCCATGTGTGGCTAAACCCTTTTTTTTCCAACATTAGTTGCTTAGATTTTGATTGTGGTTACTTTGAGACTCCATTGTAATCGTTTGGGATGAAATTATATGTTTGATTTC
>NC_037544.1:8473908-8475601 GCF_001531365.2 Cynara cardunculus var. scolymus
CCCCCCCCCCTTCGTATTTACTTTTATTTAGTCAACTTGAACTTGATTAGTTTGGCTATAATAAGTTGAAACCGAGTCTCTGTGGAATCGAACCGACTTACCGCTATTACCATTTTGGTTGTAATTTGCCGTAGTTGGAACTTATTATTTGTCGGACTCGGCATCCGTCAAGCGGGTAACTGAAATTTTTTATCGTCAAAATGGGTCAAAAGACCCTTTTTGCATTAGATATAAAAAATAACTCATTTTTACAAATTTCTAGAAAAAATGATTGAAAACTTATAATGTGGATGACCATAATACTCATAAAGGAGACAAGATCATGTTAGTCAAAAAAAATTCAAGGAATATAGGCACTGATTATCTACCATTATTAATGATTATTGTTGGCGTTGCCCTTAAATTGGCAACAAGATGATGATCATAAACTTCCTCTTGACCAATAACTCATATAACTGTAGCTAACTTTATTGAATAATGATTAACACTATTAACACTTCTAATTAAAAAGAATCATTGTAGTTAGAGAGATCTAACAAATACCATAGCTAGTTGGCAAACTTGAAAATTTATACATTTGTACTTGGCTTTAGCTTAATTTTTAGGAATTTATTTTATTGAAATTAGCACAAGATTTTTTTGGTTCTTCAAGTGTAATTTGTTTTGGGGATTTCAACAGAAGTTTCTTTTTTAAAGCTAAAAACGAATAATATTTACAAATCTCAATCAAATCTAAATGGAAGTTTAATTAGAGGTTTTAGTAAGAATATAGGTCTATTCTATAAGACTCAACTAAGTGTGGCACTAGAAAATGTGATGGAAAAGTGAAGCAGTTTCACTGAAAGTCCATGTTTACGTATTTTGAAAAAGAAAAGAAAGTGAGTTTCATTAAAAGCCCATGTTTTGTAATTTCCATTTTACTTGAAGATCGATGTACCTTATACTCTAACAAAATTGACCCTTCTTTGTGAACTCGTTCAAATTAAAGGTTTATTAATTCATCTCGTACCCTTGTACAAACTTAATATCTATTGTATTATATCGGCCTAAGGAACCCAATTATAAGCATTTGAGGGTGGTAGCTTTAGCCAATAACATAACCATTAGTATGTCCTTGTTAACATCTACATCTCTCTTGCCTTACAAAGGATATCATGTTACAAGTGTTGAAATCAATTTTATCCAAATAAAGATTTTGCCAATTTAATTTATAGGTGTTATAATAAGTTATATATATTTGAATTCAATTACATGTCTTGAGTGTACAATAAGTTTTCCCTCACTTGGGCTATAAATTAGGATAACCATAAAAATATCAAAAGGAACTCTCTCAAGTTACGTTGAAAAGCTAATGATGGAGATGTGAAATATGTTTGCTCAATAATTGACAACCTATTTCAAATATGAAATATATAACAATTTATATAAATATACAACGAATAGATTTACATACATATACAACATAATATATATATACACATACATTTTCACAAAATCTATATACATATTTACAAATATATATACAAAATTTATAAACATATTTACATACATATATAACATATATGCATAGTCACATACATACATATATATGCACACACGTTTTAAATATATATAAACTTTAAGATCCATTATAATTGTGGATTGGTTTATTATATGCAGCCCAAAATCAAAGCCCATCAGCATCAAACGGCCC
>NC_037544.1:8475741-8484524 GCF_001531365.2 Cynara cardunculus var. scolymus
CATATACATATACATATACATATACATATACATATACATATACATATACATATACATATACATATACATATACATATACATATACATATATATATATATACATACAAACAAAATATGATAAAATGTGAAGGAAATAATTACCAAGGTCATCAGAGAAGAAAGAGGTTGCCGGAGAGGGGGGAGGTCGTCGGGTCGTAAAAATCGTCAATGGGAGAGAAGAAGGGGTTGTCTTAGGTGAGCAGAAATGAGTTCTATATATGTTTCTAGGTTTAAAAACACGATTAAACTTTTCAAAGATAGATCACCGACGGATCCGTCCACCGGTAATTTTAAAAAATATTTTCCATTTAAACAATTTCAACTCCCACTATTTTTTCACGAATTGAAACTACTAGCAGAATATTCCGCCACTGATCCATGATGACAGAATATTCTATCACTAATCTGTCGTTGATTCATTATTTTTTTAATTTATTATTGTTGTTAGTATCAAAAACCAATAAGATCCATTAAATCCCACCAAGACCCATTACAAACCCACTAAAATAACTAAAGCTCAATAAGACCCTTTAAAGTCCAATAAGACCCATTAAACCTAACTAAGACCCATTAAAGCCCATTAAGACCCTTTAAAGCCCATTAAGACCCTTTAAAACCCAATGAGACCCAGTAAAGTTTAATAGATCCCATTAAAGCCCACTAAAAGCCCATAAAGACCCATTAAAATCTACTAAGACCCCTTACAACCTACTAAAACCTCTTACAACCCATAAAGCCCAATAAGAGGCATTAAAGTCCAATAAAAACTTATTAAATCCTGTTGATCCTCTCTCTCAGTGATTTGATGATAATCCCTTTTTCCTTTCGATGTATTTTAGTTTCTGTATTTTCAGTTCCAGCGATCAATACACTGAGTGTGTTCAGTGATCGCTGAAGAACTCACTTTGTAAATCATTCAGAGACAACAATACTTCAAGAAAACAACACTCACACCAAAGATCCTTCAGCAAACGTCGAAGACTGAAACTGAAGATTAGAGATTGGCGCGTACGTGATCTGAAGCGGTATTCAGTGATTACAAGCCTTTCTAACTATGTGTGAAGACTGCTCTAGCTTCAGCGAATGATGATGAGACCTTCAGGTCATTCCAGCATTCAGCGATCAAAGGAAGCTTGCTTAGCNGATTCAGTAGCTTCTGAAGATGGAGAAGCTCTGGCAGTTAAAGTGTGTTGCTGATCAGAAKCYCCCCGCACCGATTCACCCCTCTCAATTACATTTTCTCTCAGCTCACAACCCTGTTCAGTTTTTATAAAATGTTGGTTATAAACAAGAATAATTTGATCATTAATTAATATTAAATTATAAATTTTAAGGTGATCAAGGGTTGGCATCCCTTCTTATACCATCTTTTACCTGGAATCATATTAAAAACTAGAGTTGTTCATCGGTTGACATTCATTGGATGTCAGGGTAGCTGTACTGATCCAATCATCCATTGGGTCTTAGATTTTACCAACTGACCAGATAATATTTGGATAATCGATCCAATCCAATCCAATGGATGATTGGATCGGTTCGGTTCCATTCATTGGATACTTTTATTGGATATCCAAAGGATGATCTCTCGGGACTGGATCCATCTAGTGTGTTAATTCAATCCAATTCTCCAACAATGATACAAACTGATTAATCACTTTTAATATGTGTTAAAACAACACAAAGAAAGTTAAAAATTCAACGTCTCACATAAAAAAATCCTGATTTAAGCAATTTGAAAATACATTAATTGGATGATAATTGGATAATGATTGGATGGTCATCGGATGATTAATTGGATGGGTAATTGGATGTTGATTGGTTCGGTTTTAGTCGGGTCTGGACTACCATTCGAGAACCGATCAGTCCAAATTGGATGTTGAAATTTTCAATCGGATCCGATCCAATTACAATTGGATATCCATTATGATCGGTCAGTTCCAATTGGATCGGTTGATTTTCTATTAAAAACTATCCATGTAAACATAAGTCTAAATCAAGAATGAGTTGGTAGTTGGTTTGTCATATAAACTGAAGCATGGAAAATATCAAATTCCAAGCTGCTATTTTTGTTTGTTTGTTTACATTCTAAAAACACCGAATCGGGTGGGTTGAGAGGGCCGGTTCTGCGAAGCTGAGATGCAGAGTCCGAGGATTTTGCGAGTGTCGGCAGGATCAATAATGCCATCATCCCATAGTCTTGCTGTCGAATAATACGCACTGCTTTCTTTATCGTATGCCTCCACATATTTGGCCTTGCTTTTCTCTTCGTCTTCCTTTGACCACTGTAAGTTAAAATAAACATCCATCCTTTTAGTTGCATTCAAGTCGTACAACAAACTCGATCAATCCTTCTCTCAAAACACTCGTTACCTGGATTCCCTCTTTTTGTTTCTTGTTCTTTTCTATCTCGGACATCACCCCAGCCGCCTGTAAACCAACCAATATTACTTGCATAAAAGGATGAAATAAAGAAACACATTGTCATATACGTGTTTGTGTGTGTGTGGGCGGATCAAATAAAATGCGTCTAGAAGTTAGAAACCATGAAAACCATTTTGTACGTGTTGTTTCATCTAATGTGAACATGCGATGTTATACAGTGTTGTTTCATAGATGAAACATCGAGAAATGTCGTGTGTGAAAAAAACACAAAAACACGTCTACATATGAACCACTCATGCTCGCACACGAAAACAGAACATGTGAAACAATATGAATCATAGCTTAAAAGCAAACTTGTTGGATTGTTTTGGTTGATTTTCACGGGGTTGATTTTCAAATATGTTGTTTCATCTATGAAACAATACACGATACTAGTTTTCAAGGTTTGTAACATTTAGCCGGTTTCTATTTGATGTTGGGTCTATATATATATGTATCTATGCATACCCTTTCAACAAAGGACAAATAAGAATGAAATATACCATTATGAAAACTTTAATTGACATGTGAATACAGGATAAAGAGTAAAAAAGGCGTAGAACAGATGGTACCTGAGCACCACCCATAACTCCTATTCTCGCATTTGGCCAAAAGAACATGAAGTTTGGACTGTAAGCACGCCCACACATTGCATAATTTCCAGCACCAAAGCTTCCACCAACAACAATAGTAATTTTCGGTACCTGTTTATAAGTACACACACAAAAATGATGCACAGTTGCTCTTCGAGTCATATCAGATCAAAACCTCAACCTTAGTTTATCTCTTTGCAGGATGTTGAATTAATTTTTGAACCAAAATCAAACAAAATCTCCAAAGGGAACTTCAAATCCATAGGACATCTAAAAAACTGAGTATTAAATATTTGCCACGAAGAAGAAGGGTATATGTGATCTATAGAATATTGAGAAAACAAACCAACCTTTGCACAAGAAACAGCCATCACCATCTTTGCTCCAGCTTTTGCTATACCACTGGCCTCTGATTTTGATCCAACCTATCATACCAACAAATATTCATATCATTCGCCATCAACGACATAACATGCTCAAACGTTCATAATGTACCAACAAAGCCCCAAGTCATGCAATTAAGATATGACGGCCGAATGAGATACATGAATAAATGATACCTGTTTATCCTAAAAAATCTATAAAGACAATTCTGCAACCTATACATGCAATGGAACTTCTAAAGATGAGTATTTGGGACAAGTCAGATGACATACCATGAATCCTGTAATATTTTGAAGGAACACCAAAGGAATATTACGTTGACAGCATAACTCGATAAAGTGGGATCCTTTAAGAGCAGATTCGTTAAATAATATCCCGTTGTTTCCAATGATTCCAACAGGCTGTCCAAGAATTCTAGCAAAGCCTGTTACAAGGGTCTGCAAAATGCAAAGGGGGTTAGTAAAAGGAATAGTATCCTAACAAAAACTAATTTAAGTAAATGATCAAAGTGATAAACTTTTGCCCTCACAGTGCCATACAATTGTTTGAATTCATCGAATTCACTTCCATCAACTATGCGAGCAATAATTGATCGAATATCAAATGACTGCTTCAGATCAGTCGGCGCGATTAGACGGAGCTCCTTAACATCATAGAGTGGCTCTTTGTAATCAGAAATTATGCCTCTCAAACCATCCATCATCCCTTCATTCCCAGCCATGTGCAAGTTCTTGACAATATTCCTTCCTATAGAGAGTGCATGCAGTTCATCTGCGAGTATGATAGGCAAAATGTAGAATTAGAAAGATTTGTAGCATGAAATAAATAATTACTCTAGGAAGCAGGCAATTACATGTAACACCTTTTTAATACACCTTGTACCAGAACTTGAAGGTATAGGGAGAGGAAACAAGAGGTTTCCATATTGGTTCCCATGTTTGCATGTCCATATCAGTTCCGGCCCGCTATCATTCTCGAGGCCTTATGATATGAACAGCAGCACAACGCCAACTCCAATGTAGTCACTTAAGTGAAGGATATGCAGAGCTTCCATGTTGAACATAACTAACAACTTCTTTCTATTAATTAATGCACTACACATCTACATTTGTAGCTCAATATTTCAAGCAAGTCTGAAACCAAGTAGGGTGGTTTTGGATGGATTCAAGGTAGCAAAAGACATAAAAAAATTATGAAAAATAAAATAAAACAAATACAGCAAGACAGCATAGTGGCAGAAAATAGAACAAATACAACCTATTCAGAGATGCATTTAACCGTTCTTAGCAACTAAACCAATTTCAGATAATTTGAAGTTGACGTGGAATTGGATTAAGTAATGGAATGTAAATTAGAACATTCATTCTGAATCTAATAAAGATATTAACCATGTTTTCAATCAAGTTTATCATAACATACAGGCTTGGTGTCACTGTAATGAGCCTAGTGGCAACTCATGAAGATGAAGGTACCAGAAGTCAACATAAAGCTGGTGGTATATTATTTTAGTTTAAGCAGTATCTCTATATTTTGATGATGAATATACCATACATAAAAAAAATTACCTTGTGCGAAATAGTCTGAAACACCTGATATCTTGCAATGTACATCTGCACCCCCTAAATCTTCAGAAGATACTTCCTCCCCTGTAGCAGCCTGAAAACTATTCATTTTAGATTCAAGTGCACAGGCCCGCATGAAAACAAGCCATGACACAGATTGTATAACGACGAAAAATACATATATACCGCAAGAGTAACAGAGAGTAACCATACAACGTGTGTCACAAAAACAGAAGGACCTGAACAAACCTTCACGAGTGGTGGTCCTGCTAGGAATATGGTACCGTTTCCTTTGACCATGACGCTTTCATCAGCCATTGCGGGTATGTAGGCCCCACCTGCTGTGCAAGAACCCAATACCAATGCAATTTGAGGAATACCTTCTGAAGACATGACGGCCTGGTTATAGAAAATTCTACCAAAATTCTCTTTGTCAGGAAAAACCTCAGCCTGTTTTGGAAGAAAAGCACCACCACTGTCAACAAGATATATGCATGGTAGTTTGCATTGAGCTGCAATCTCCTGAGCTCGGAGATGTTTTTTAACAGTAATTGGATAGTATGTTCCTCCTTTGACTGTTGCATCATTTGCAATAAACATACAAAGCCTTCCATGCACTGGTCCTATCCCAGTGACAATACCGCCACAAGGAAGAGGTTCTTCATAAAGCTCGTGGCCTGCAAGCTTGAATGAAATATAAAAAAGAAAAAAACAGAAGATCAAGAAACAAAGCTTATGAAAGATTGTTGCTTATCCTATTATTCCAGTGAAATTATTTGAAACTTACATTTTCTGGGTATTCAGTTAGCATCATCATAAATTATAAAATACTTATTGGTAAAAGCTACATTATTGTTTATTCTAATCTGCTGTATTGGGATAAGATACTACCATGATATAATCTAGGTTCAGAGTGCTGAACATACAAATGAGTTCAATGAGAAGACTTGTAAGTGGGACAGTCTGAACTACCTTTTAATGACCCACGGGTGCTTGTGGGTTAATTTTAGGATCTGTTTATCAGGTAGATTTCTGGATCTATGTATGAACGGGTAGTCGGGTAGGTAGTTTGCCTCCTATAATAGAATAAACAAGTGCAACGCTGCTGGGCTCTCACCATCCAAAGAGTTACCTTAGCATCCCCCACTTCTAAGTATCAGTCTTCACAAAATTACATCCAAGAATTCAGACAATGTCCATGTGTACATCAACATGTTTGATCCTATTGCATAACCTGACTCTTATGTAAGCAATTAGATATAAGGATAGGATTTTGTCCTGAGAGAGTCCCTTGGACTAAGGGTATGTTTGTTAGCAACTAATGGGACTCGCAGCTTATTCGGCCAAAACACATGACTGTTAATCCGTGCACTCAGCTTTATCCCTATGGATTTAATGAAAAAACCAACAAACAACCCCTGAGTTAACCAACCCCCCAGCATATATTTATTTCTATCACTATAAAGCAATTTATAAATGAACAAAAGAAGAAGAAGAATTAGTTTCTAACCTGGGAAAGCTCAAGAAACGAAGAAGATGAATCAAGTAAGTAATCGATTCTCTCCCTTGGAAGTAGTTTGTTCCTACTTTTATGCCTCTTTATAGCTGCTGCTCCTCCTCCTTCTGTAACCTTTTTGTACAAGGAATACAAAATCGTTACTTCCTTTCTAATAAAATTCGCATGAAGTCATAACTCTATATGTACCAATTCAAATCGATATCCCAAATCCTGTATTTTGAAAAACCAAATATGTAATTGCCCAAGCGTACATTTAAATATATCAAAAGCATTTAAATTCACGATGATCGAAAACTTGCTATGGCAGCCTTTTCATCCTCGATTTGCTAGAAATTACACAGCTAATTTGCATCGAGGAGGAAAGAAAAGAACCTGATGGATACGAGAGTGAAGTTGAGAAATAAGGGACTCCATTTCAGTAGAGTTTCGAATAAATGAATCGGAGGCCCGGTCAACACCATCGCGGAGGACATTATGCCCTTGTGACTGGGAGCTGAAATCCCGAATGCTCGAAGACGACATCATACTGATGGCTCTGATTGATGAAGGCCATCGACATGGCGACGATATGGAGGTCGATTTTGCACTTCTTAGTAAGAACCCTAACATTTTCTTTCTCTACTCCATGTTGGGTGATTGAAGACGACGAATATATATATGCGGGCAGGTATGCAAGATAAGCACAAGCAGGACTCGTGATGAGTTGGCTTTGCATTCCTGCTGGTCTGTAACTCATATCCTGTTATCGATACGTATCCAATTCCAAAGAAAACATACAAATACACACACACTTACAGTGTATATCGATGTCAAATCGATAATTAAAAAAATTTGAAAAAATTAAATTATTTTAATATATAATAAGTTAATAAGAATTTTATATAAAAACATAAGTTATTTCAAATAAACAATCTCAAACACCCCTAACAAAAAAACATGTGATTATAATTTACCTTCCTCTGAGTTTTATTTATTTTTTATTTTTTTTTGAATAAAAAAATTGAAAGGAGAGGGGTTAGGTTTTTAAATTTAATAAATATTCTTGTAACAACTTACTTAATTGCACCTATTAAATCATTAATTTAAAGGTTGAAAATGTGATTTTTAGGGTTTTTTTAATTTGTTTAGGATTTTCTCTGTATATTTTAATTGATTTCAAACGAAAAAGTGATCGATTTTATGAGAATACCAAAAGAAATCTTATCCATCCATTTAGTTTGATGATTGTTATTTTTCTAAAATTTAATAAGCATTGATGGTTAAAAGAGGAAGAAAAAATGGTTAACTAGTTATCGAAATCGAAAAATTAATGGATTAAGCCATTTCCATGGTTATCTGTTTTGAACAGATTAAGCCAACATAAAGAAACAAAAATGGTTTTATAACTATCACAACCGAAAATCAATAGATCAAACTATTTCTATGATTACTTATTTTAAGATGGATTAGAACGGTACTTGCGCAATGCAGCGAGATACATCTTGATTTTAATATTTTATTTTATTTTTTTATCTCAGTAGATGTTATAATATGATGTTATGTGATTTTGAAAAGACGATGATATTTTTATTTTTGAATAAAATATAAAATTTAATATATCATAAAAATTTGATAAAAATGTATCGATATTACTATTAGTATCAAATTAACTATTTAAAATTTTTATTTTTTTTTTGTAATTTTTTAATTCAATTTTTTTATTATAATTTAATTTAGGTTCGATAAGGAAGTAATTTATATTTGGTTTAATAATATAATTTTTTTATAAAGATAATAATTAATTATTTTCTTAGAACTCGATAATTATTCTATTATATTTTAGAATTTTTATATTTTAAAATGAGATGTTTATCCTCTATTTGATTATGTTTATCCACAGTTAGTTACACGAATTTAAACATAAAACTTTAATAAGTTGTACTTATGCATAATTTAATTGTAATCTTGAATTTTAAGTAATACGCATCAATATACAGTACTTCATACATAAAAAATGGTTTTTAATTTTTTTTGTCAAATATAATATGGATTAATTTTTCATGATTATCTTCAGATAACTTCTACTTTTTCTTGTTAGATTAATTTTAAGACCAGATTTCGTGTTTTAATTTTCGATTTTGCATTATTTTAATTATGTTGATCATCTCTCTCAGTGATTTGATGATAATCCCTTTTTTCCTTTCGATGTATTTTTGTGTTTCTGTACTTTCAGTTCCAGCGATCAATACACTGAGTATGTTCAGTGATCGCTGAAGAACTCGCTTT
>NC_037544.1:8484624-8485902 GCF_001531365.2 Cynara cardunculus var. scolymus
GGTTTTTAACTTTGACTATAAATAACCGTCTCATTTTTCATTTTTACTTTTTACTTTCCTACACTGTTCATCATCGTCTCCGCTCAATCTCTCCGCTCAAATCTGGTTCTTTGATTACATCATATCAATCTCGTCTACTGTTCATCACTTCTAGTCAAGGTTTTGAATCGATCATTTGATTTCTTTCGTTATTCATTGATTGTTTCGATTCTTATTGATATTATG
Source organism: Cynara cardunculus var. scolymus (assembly GCF_001531365.2). Lineage (NCBI taxonomy): Eukaryota > Viridiplantae > Streptophyta > Magnoliopsida > Asterales > Asteraceae > Cynara > Cynara cardunculus. The sequence continues at coordinate 8,484,850 of NC_037544.1, forward strand.
GACTGATTTGACTTAAAATGAACATAACCTTCATAATCGATCCTGTAACACTCAATAACTCATATTTGACATTGCTTTTTGGTGTATTTTGTGTATTTTTAGATTTCGAGTGAGTACGTATTGTGTATTTTTGTTTATTTTGCGTATTTTATGATTGTATTTGTATCGTGTTTTGAACGGATATCTCACCGGACAAGGTGATCGGACTTTAATCCAATCAACCTTAAACCGATTGATGATTGTCCGGTTTAAGACTTAGTCTTTGTGTGTGATTTTGTCTTGTTGTCCGGACTTCTAATCCGGACACAATATTTTTATAGTCTTAAGTGTTTGTGTGTTGTCCGGACTACTAATCCGATCAATCAGTTTTTTTTTAAAAAAAATTTCTAAGTGTTTTGCTTTTTTTTCTTCATTTTTTTTAGTTTAAATTTTTTTAGTTTAAATTTTTTTAGTATAATTTTTTTTAGTATAATTTTTTTTAATGTGTGTGAATTTTTTTTAATTCAATTTTTTCACTTGAATAAAATGGGTATTAATATTTCAGATTCTTTACAGGTAAATGGCGGATCCTAGACATCAGTCTGACGAGGAATCTCATGTTCCCGCTGTCAGATCTGACAATATACAAGCCCATTTACCTAACCAATCCATTGCCTCTGAAACCCTTTTTCCTCAATTTCAATATCTCGAAATCAAACCGAATAACCATAACTTCTCTTTAGATATGACAGCCGAATACCCTATCATACCAAAAATCCTGAAAGGCCACCTCATTTCATATGCCTTATCTGCCAATACACCAGTTCCTATGGTGTACCTGCAACAGTTTTGGGGTACTCTTACATTTGAAAAGGATGGAGATGCTTTATATCTTCAAGGAGAGGTCGATGAATATGTCAGTCGTCTGACATTTAAAAGATTAAGAAGAATACTTCGTCTTCCTGCTCCTGGACCGACTGGGTTTGAAAATTTCGTCTCAGATGAACAATTATGCCTTGATATTAAAAGATTAGGATATTCTGCGACATTGAATAATCCTACTCAATTTAAGAG
>NC_037544.1:8486395-8487871 GCF_001531365.2 Cynara cardunculus var. scolymus
CCAGAGCTTCATCTAATTCGGAAGCTACTGAATCAGATAATCGAGCAGATTCTGGTGATGATCAAAATGATGATGATGATGGAACAAACGCTCAGAATATTCCTGTTGAAACGTTTGTGGATGATCTTGCTACGATCTTTCCTGAATATTCAGCTCAGCAACCTTGTCCGAATCTACGTTCTTTATCATGTAATGTTGATGAATGTGATGATTATGATCGCATTCTTCAAGATTTATCAAATGAAGGAGAAGATGAGGGAGTTGAAGTTGAAAATGAAGAGAGTTTGAGAGAACGGGAAGAAAAAGAAAATGGAGAGGGTGTGAGTGGAGCAGAAAAAGAAGATCAAGCTCCTTCCCAAACCAAAACACTTAGCCGGACAACTACATCTACTACTGACATTCATGTGTTGAATGTTAGTATTGAAGCAGACATAGCTAGCCCAGCTATGCATTTGCACACCCCTCCTATCCACTCAATTGGTTCTCAACAACCAATTGTTTCAATTTCACATAGGGATTTAGCTCATACGCTAACTACTTCTCAATCGGATAATGTAGTTATTGAAACAAGTAGGTCGCTGCCCCAGCCTACGACTTCGATTCTGTGCACCTCAAGTCTAGAGCCGATACACTTAGGTACACATGAATCAGGAGCATCTGTTGCTCCAAGTGCAGTTCTTAGTGAACTAGGCGGAACGACCGGAGTGATGTCTGTTGACATTTCACGAGGACAGATCGGAAGTCCTACCAATGCTAACATTATGCCAACATTGAATGTAGGCACAGCAGTTTACTCAACTGTTGTTTCAACTGGTATTCTACGTGAACCAGGTGTGAGCTTACCTGACTTTGTGTCAAGGGAATATTTAGACGGCGCCCTAAAGGCTGTTCAAGAAAACTTTGACGCTCAAATCGCTAGTTTGAAGAGATTGTTGAAGGGTAAAGAAGTTGTTGTAGAAGAGCCACCATCTGCGCCATCACCACCACCTGTACCTGAACCATTAGTACCAGATCAACCGTTAGTAAATCAATCGGTGGACGAGCTGAAATCTCTTCTATATGCTAAGTTGATGGCTTCTCAAAGTGAAGACGCTGAAGATGAAGATTTGGTTGGTGTCTTACGCCAACAAATTGATACTAACCCTGTAATTAGAGCCTCAGAGTTCTTGACTTTTCAGGATGTGATTAAAGCTAGTTTTTCTAAAGTCAGTAACTTAATCACATCTCATTTCCAAGATCTGAAACGTTTAATGGATGCTCTTGTTGAAAGGGTATCTATACTTGAAGAAACTTGCAAGTCTCAAGCCACATCTCTTAAACGAAGACATGACGATCAGAATGATCCTGATAGTCATGAGGGGGAGATGAAAAGACAGAGATTGGCTGAGACATCTCAACAAGGTGCAAGGATGGGTGAAGAGTCATTAGCTCAGGACGTAACTGCTGAAGGTTCTGCCCCGGAAACAGTTCGGGAAA
>NC_037544.1:8488267-8493584 GCF_001531365.2 Cynara cardunculus var. scolymus
CATAGAATCATCACGATCAAACAAATTGATGCTCAAAAACTGTTAAGAATCTGGTATCCTGTGTTTATAGTTACAAGGCAGGATGGCCAGATCTGGAGATTCAGCGAAGCTGATTTCTCGAGCTTATATTTGGATGACCTCGAATACATGTTCTTCGAACTCAAGAACATGACAATTAGAAAGGAAGGAGAACTGATAGATCTGGATGCTATTAAGAGATTCATTCGAAATCATGTAAAGCTGTCAATGGTCATTGATATTCAAATGGGTCTGGAAGACAGTCAACGAATCATCAACCTCAAAAGACCTAATCAAGATTTAGAAGACATTGAAGGCTATCCAGTTTACATGGTGCTTGAAAGTCCAGAATTTGGGGTTATCTACTTTGCTCAACTTCAAGTCAAAAAGTTCATGAGATTCAGTGAGTTGAATAAGTATTCTGACGGTACGATCAAGCTTGTAAGGAGGGCACTTGATTTGAAGAGGGTGATGGACGAAAAGGCTGCTGATTTTGAACGAATGAGTTCCAAAGAAAGATACTTATTGGTCAATGCCATAAATTTGCTCGATGAGAAGATTCAATACAGGGATGCTCTGAGAAGGTTAGAGAAAATCCTCGGACTGCGCAAAACGAAATTCACAAGGGTCCAAACTTGAATCCAAAGGGGGAGAATGTTGAGTTCAAGTTAGTGCTTTAATGTTGTATTCAAGTTTCTCCTTAGTGTAATTGTCTTGTAATAGCTTAGCCTTTAATATTTCCTAGTATAAATAGATTTTCCCTTGTAATTGTAATTACCTTTTGTCATTAGCAGATTAATCAAGATTAAGTGCAGTAATTCTCTCTCTCTATCAATCTAATCATCCTTTGTTCATATTCTTTCCATCTTTGATGTTCATCATGATTCTTGAAGATTGTTTAATGTTTGTATGATTTCTGGACTATCAAACACTTATCATCTTCGAGAGTCTGTATAGTTCTTTCACTTTGCTTGTTAGTTTGCGGATGATGGGCTGTGCTTAGTCATATTTCAGACCCTAAAGCTTTTTGCAAACTCACCCAGAATTTTGAAGTAAACTGAAAATCTCTATCAGAGATAATAGATAGTGGAACTCCATGTCGGGTTATAATTTCTTTAATATAAATCTGAGCCAACTTTTCTAAAGAGTAATTCTCTCTTATTGGGAGAAAATGCGCAAATTTAGATAGACAATCAACAATTACCCAGATCGCGTCATACCCTTTTGGAGTTCGAGGTAATTTCATGACAAAATCCATTGTAATGTGATCCCATTTCCATTCAGGTATCTCCAAAGATTGAAGGTTTCCATACGGCTTTTGATGTTCAATCTTAACCTGTTGACATGTTAGACACTGTTCCACATATCTGGCTATGTCCCTCTTCAATCAAGGCCACCAATAAAAAGGTTTTAAATCCCTGTACATCTTATTGGTACCTGAATGAATAGAGTATCGGGACTTATGACTTTCATTTAATATAGGGCTCCGAATATCTCCAAAACACGGTACCCATATTCGCCCTTGAAAGCACATAAGTTCTTCCTTGTTTGGTTCCAGAGTTGTAATCATTTTACCCAACCTTTCTTATTTGACAAGATCTTCCTTCATAGCTTCTTTCTAACATTTCAGAATATCTTTATGGATATCAGGGACTAAACTTATTCTCATTACCACAGTTTTAATAGTCTCACTCCTTTCTTTTCTGCTTAAAGCGTCAGCTACCACATTAGCTTTTCCCGAGTGGTAGAGGATTTCACAATCATAATCATTTACAAGTTCAATCCACCGATGCTGCCACATATTCAGTTCTTTCTGGCTGAACAAATGCTGCAGACTCTTATGATCAGTATAAATCTGACATTTTGTTCCCAAAAGATAATGCCTCCAGATTTTCAAAGCAAACACCACCGCAGCTAATTCCATATCATGAGTTGGATATTGCTTCTCATAATCTTTCAATTGCTTTGACGCATAAGAAATCACTTTTCCTCTTTGCATCAAAACACATCGCAATCCCAGCTTTGAAGCATTATTGTATACCACAAAATCTTCTGATCCCTCGGGTAGTGTTAACACCGGTGCACTTTAGAGATATTTTTTAACAGTTGGAAAGCCTTTTGTTGTTCTTCTTTCCACTGAAATTTAATGTTTTTTTCGAGTCAATTTGGTCAATGGCACGACTATCTTAGAAAAGTACTGGATGAACTTACGGTAATAAGCTACCAATCCCAAAAAGCTTTGGACTTTAGAAGGAGTTTTCGGAGCTTCCCATTTTTCAACTGCTTTGATTTTGGCTGGATCTACTTTCACTCCTTCAGTTATAACATGACCCAAGAATTGAACTTCCCTTAACCACAACTCACACTTGGATAACTTTGTGTATAGCTTTTCTCTTTTCAGTAATTCCAGAATTAGACAAAGATGTTCTGCATGTTCTTTTTCGGTCTTAGAGTATATAAGAATATCATCGATAAATACAATAACGAATTTATCAAGATATTCCTTACATACTCTATTCATCAAATCCATAAAGGTTGCGGGCGCATTAGTTAAGCCGAATGGCATAACTAATAATTCATGATGCCCGTACCTAGTTCGGAAAACTGTCGTAGCAATGTCCTCCTTCCTGACTTTTAACTGGTGATATCCCCGCTTTAAATCAATCTTGGAGAAATAACTTGCTCTCACCAGTTGATCGAACAAATCATCAATACTTGGTAAAGGATATTTGTTCTTCATTATCAACTTGTTCAATTCACGATAATCTATACACATTCGCATAGACCCATCTTTCTTCTTAACAAATAAGACCGGGGTACCCCACGGTGAACTGCTGGGTCTAATGAATCCTTTATCAGTCGATCTTTCAACTGTGCAACCAATTCCTTCAATTCTAATGGAGTTAACCGGTATGGTGCCTTCGCTACTGGTGTAGCCCCTGGTATGAGATCAATTCGGAATTCAACAACTCGGTCCAGCGGTAATCCAGATAAGTCCTCTGGAAAGACTTTCGGATATTCATTAACAATCGGAATTGATTTCTCCTTTCCTTTTTCTTTCTTCATATCAATTACATATGCAAACATCCCTGACATTTATTCCGGATTGTCACACCCCGTTAAAGCGGAAACGCACGATGCAACAGGCAAGCGTGTCACAGCAACAATTAATAAATAACACCATTAAGTTTTACAAAATAAAACTAGTTTAATAACATAACCAAAAATTTTATACACCCTTTATTTACAAAACTTCCGACTCGAACTAAATCAGCTTTGCCACGAGTATGCTCCCATAGTACAACATATCTTACTTGCTTCCTGAAAAGTATGGAACATAAAACGAATCAACTACAAAGAGTTGATGAGCTCACAGGTTTTCACATGCATAAAACATTTTAATGCATAAACCAAATATTTGCAAACTTATGCGAAACTTTTGCACTTGATAAATGTAAATCTTTCACGATGTAAAAACTTGAGACGCTACTGAGCCTTACCTGACCAACTTGCCCCATTATTTTACGAACGACCTTAAGTAGCCCGTACACTACTTAGGTCCCATGGTTCGTTATAATACTAATTCAGCGGTGGTCCATATTCCACATGATTAGACCAAGAAAACATAGGTAGAGTGCACCCTTTTCTGGGTGGAACTGTCAACACAATAGCGGCTATCCACAATACCACGGCCCGGGGACATGCCCGAGTTAACAAGTAGCGTTTACGGATTGGGGACTTTATTTGGAAACATACTCCCAAGCACATCAATTTAGAATTTATTCCATAGTGCAAAAACAGTTAACAAATCATAACATAGTAAACCCGACTAAGCAGTTCCTTAGTCAAGAGGTTTTAAGCAAAGCTTGACTAAGCAGTTCTGTGACAATCTGTCATTTCGGGATTTCAGGTTAGTACCTTATTTTAGGATCTTTATTGAGAATTAAGTCTTTCTAGGATTTAGCTATGATGATTAGATAACGTCTCGCTTAATTCCCAAGATTAGTTCGAAAGATCACGTTTCGACGGGTAACTGTCAAAGTTAATTTGTTCAATGCCAAATAGTCTTGAAACCCTCCAAATAAAATAAAGTTGATATTTTAGGTTTTGTATTTTAGAAATTTAAAATTTCCAAAGTCCCATTTTATTGGCCAAATATGTTATTAAAGGGTGGAGTTTTAAAATCTTTTATTTAGTTGTTTTGTTTAAATAATTTATAGAGGGGTTTTATTATTTAGAAAAATAAAAATATTTTGGGCCTGGGCCTTTAGAGGCCAGCCCATTTCTTCTCTAAAAAGCCTTCATATAAATATCCCTCTTCCTTTGAAAACTCTCATTTCCAACTCCAAGCTTAACCTGTCATCTCCCTCTAAACTCGACCACCTTCCAGCGATTCTATCTTCTCGCAAGTCTTAAAGGATTCTGTTACTCTTAAGGGTTGTTCAAGATTCTAGGAAAAGGTATGTTTTGAGCTATTCTATCTTCACAAAATTCGAAAGTTTTCATTCTTCTTCACCTACTCGATTCTTTAGTAAATTTTATGGGATTTAAAGAGGGGAGATTGTTCATCAAAGACCTGCAAATGTCTTCGATAGGATGAAAATCTGTGATCCATGTTCTTTAATCTCTAAGAAAGTATGAGAGAATCCTTGCATGTGAGGTCTGATCATATTTTATGTATGATAGGATCTTGCTTGCATCTTTAATCAGATTTATTATCTTTAAAACTCGTTGGAATCGGAATTTATTTTCTGGAGTTTGTTCGAAGATGATGACTCAAGTTAGAGTTTAAATTCTTGAAAATGATGAGTTTGAGACCCCTCTCCATCATTGCTATCATTCTTGGTGCATGCAATCTGTTTTGGGGGCGTGTGTCTGAAGGTTGTAAAGTATTTAAGAAGAGTCTCAAACCCACTAAAAAATTCTTGATTTTAGAAATTGGCGGCTATCATCATTGTTTTGGATGACTTAAGATGATGTCATTAGGTTGATTTTTGGAAGGTTCCTTTTAAAAAGTAAATATTAAAATATCGGCTTTTATTTTATAAAAATCTTGATGGCATTGCATTGAAAGCAACTTTGCTTTACCTTGGGCAAGAAACCTTTAAGTAATTTAGCGTTGGATATTGGTCTGTTCAGGAAGTTCGGTCGAGCCTAGAAAGCTTCTAAGGGCAACCTCTGGATATTCATCAAACTAGTGAGTTCTCACAGCCCCACTTTTACTGCTTTTGATTATTTTAAGGGGGAAAAGCATGAAATTGAGCAAACTTTGCATGTTTATTTATGTAAAACCTTTGGA
>NC_037544.1:8495639-8500458 GCF_001531365.2 Cynara cardunculus var. scolymus
ATAAAACCTTTATTTTCCCAAAAGAATAAGCCCACTAAAACCTTTACCCAAAATAAAATGGCTTTATAAAACCCAAAACTCCATCTTTTGATAAAACAAGTGGACATTCAAATGGAACTTTTGCAATTTAATTTAAGGAAAACTCATAACATCAACTTTATTTTTATCTAGAGCATTTTCAAAAATATTTGGCATTGCGTAAGATAACTTTATCTGATCTCCTACCAAAGCGCGACCTTCCCAACAAAATTTTGGGAGCTAATACCAGAAAGGTTGTAATCACTTAAGACTAGATCCTAGAGAAATATAATTTCAAATTATAGGATCTGCAATGAGGTGCTAACCTGAAGCTCAAAAGTGATGGGATGTCACACGGATACACTTTTGAGCTTTTATTACAGTCAAAATACTAGTATGGTAATTCTGATGATCACCATAGATAACAACTGTTCCGTGGTCTGGCAGAGTAATTCTGATCATTTTCTTATTACAAACAATACTAGCTTGATACTTTGCCAACCAATCCATACCCACTACTACATCAAATTCCTTCATTGGCATAGGGAATAACCGAATCGGTAGTTTACATCCCTCAATAACAATAATGCAGTTATTGAATACACTAGTAACAGTTTCTTGACTATTAGCAGTATCAATTACTAATTCATCATCAAGTAACACAGAATTCAAACATGCAATGAGCAAACAATGGTGATACAAACGAAAAGTTTGCACGAGAGTCAAATAACACTTTAGCATGTATAATATTCAGAAGGAAGGTACCTGTTACTACATCTAGTGATGCCTCTGCCTCATTCTTTGTCATTTGGAAGGACCGTCCCCGGGCCCCTCCTTACCCTCCTCTTATCATAGTAGGTCTTCCCCGAGTACCCGACGCATTACTCCCCATTGTCAGGTCTGGAGTTTTTAACAATGGAAAGTTTGGTCGAATATGATCCGGAGAATTACAATTGAAACACCTTTTATTGGTTGGGCAACTCCTTGACATATGGTCCGCTTCACCATAATTATAACACTTTCTTGGGTCCATCTTGCATTCACTTTGATGAACCTATTTTCTCACCAATCTTTTGGTCAGATCTATTATCGTATTTTACTACTTTTGGCCCTTGAAAATTAGATGAAGGCCCTTCCCATCTTCTCTTTTCCACTACTTTTCCTTCTGATTGCCGATTCTTATTTCGTTCTGTTACTTCGACCGCATTCACAGTTAGTGAGAAGGTATTAGGGTTCATAGCAATTACAAACTCTCTGATTGAGGGTTTCAAACCCCAGATATACCTTTCTATCTTCCTGGATTCTGATGAAATATAATGTTTAGCAAATCGAGAATATTCAATAAACTTCTCGGTATACTCTTGAACTATTCCATTTCCCTGTTCTAACTTTAGAAAATTCTCTTCCATTTGTCGCATAGTGGTTTTAGGGCAGAACTGTTCCTTGAATCGATCCACAAATTCTATCCAGGACAATGTCTGTAAAACATCCGTTCTGGCCAACGATTCAACTTCCCACCAAAATAGAACATTTGATTTCAATACTGAAACAACAAATCTGACTTTATCAAATTCTGGACATCTGATAGTGTTGAACACAGATTCAATCTCTTTGATCCAGCACATAGCTTTTACTGGATCTCTTTCCACAGAAAAGGTTGGTGGCTTGCATGCCAAGAACATCTTAATATCTCCTTCCTTGTTGTGGGTGACTGGAACAGAGGGATGAACTTCCACTTTTTCCGTTTCCACCCTAGCCGGTATTCCCATGATGGATGTCAGAGTTTCCCACAACTTCCCCATTTCCTCTGCTAGCATATCCCTAGTTACATATTATGGGTGTGGCATCAATCTTTCCTGAACATTCCCAGAATGGGATTCTTCAGGTTCAGGGTGTATGTTAGCTCTCATTTCTCTTAATGTAAAAGTATGGAAAAAGTAAATACTGCAAGTGTTGACAGAAGAGGTTCCACCACAGAAGACCACAGAGGACCAACAACAGAAGATGTTCTATCGTACAAGTGAAGTGTGACAGAACCTCTGTTGTCTATCACAGAGGTTCTGGAAACTGGTCCTCTGTAATCAGAGCATACAAGTCAAAGATGACAGAACCTCTGTTGTCTATCACAGAGGTTCTGGAAGATGATCCTCTGGAATCAAGTGCTCTCAAGTCACATCCAGCAGAGCCTCTGGGATGGCTCACAGAGGGTCTGCAGTTTTATCTTCTGTGAAGAACTTCTTTACTGTTTTACTTAGGTTAGTTAGCTGCTCATGCTTATCACGTGACTATTTGTAATCTGCTTTATTTGAACGGCCTAGATGAATTTGTACATCTAGGTCTTGTCAGAAAAGCCGTTACACTACCTCAAAATGCCACTTAGGCAACAAATGAAAAATGTTGCCTAAAAGGGGTTTATATGTTGCTTAAGGCTTAGGCAACAAACCCGTGTTGCCTAAGCAGTGTTGCCTTCTCAATGTTGCATAAGAACAAAGGCAACATATGCAAACAGAATATGTTGCCTAAGCAAACTTCTTAGGCAACACACAAAAGGTTATGTTGCCTAAGCAAAAAACATATGTTGCGTGAGTTATCAGCTTAGACAACACATCTATCTTTATATGTAGCCTTACATATGAACTTAGACAACATACTCTATCTGAATATGTTGCTTAAAATATCAGCTTAGACAACATACTCTATTTAGATATGTTKCCTTTGAACTGTAATTAACATAATATAAAATTTCTTTTAGGCAACATTTATATTGTTTAATTGTTGCCTAAGATTTTTGTGTACCATGGTGTAGTTTTTTCTTGCACACTTTCTACAAATGAATCTCAAACAAGCAAACAAATAACCAAATGTTTTATATAAACAACTTTTATAACCAAACAAAACTAATTAAGTTCAATAATTGAAAGATAAATTTTTTCCTAAATAAGTCTAAAAGTAGACAACAAGTTCAATAACACAAAATTAAAAACTTAACCTAAAGCGTTGTCTCTCTTAATCGCCTTTCCGGTGATAATTCCTCGTCTTGCCTTCTTTGTAATCGGTTCTTCCGTCGGTTCCACTTGGATGCGGYGACAATTGATACGTATATCTAGAGCAAGTGACCAATTAGTAGGTGTGCTYGTCTCTGATGACGCCGGTGTAGTTGGTGAGTCCAAAGACGGAAGGTACAATTGTCGTTGGACGGAAGGTATCGCCTCTAATGAGATCTCTACCAAATCACCCTCTAGGTAGTCCGCCCCAAGACCGACGCCTTCGCTAAATTAAATGCTTGAGTTCTTTTTGGAGGCATATCTGTTTTCGTTTCTGTTTCCTAAAGGGTATTTAACTAAGAAGCAGAAACATAAAGAAAAACAGATTTCATAACACAAGGAGTAAGGCAGTTACCAAGCAAATTTGATAACATGAGTGAAAGAAACAGCAACTTTAGAGAATGAAACACAAGCAGAAATGTGACTTACATAGTGAAAGAAACAGCAGTGAAGATCTAAGTTGAAAATACCCCCCCTGTTGTCCTAATATATAAACCCATATGAGTTTGTGACTCACATTCACTTTAATGCCAATAGTATAAACTACAAACCATAATATATTTGTATCAAAAGCTTCGATACCAACTCAGACAAACACAAACTTCAATTAAGTTGAATTATTTATCAGGAAAAAATCACCCTTTTCTTTTACAATATTGATGCAGCTGATTTTTTTATATCTGTAATACTTTAGTTTACCTTTGCAATTTTCARCAAATTTTATGTCAATCAACTCCAATCTAAAGTGCTTAAAAAAAACAGAAACTCATGAACAAACTAATGAAACAGAACACTTGTTTCTATATGCATCAAGTGACAAATAATCACTGTTTGGGAAGCAAGAGTACCTGTTTCAATTATGTATTATGGTTTGGGAAGCCAAGAGCACCTAACAAAGACAACAAAGAAAGAAAGCAGAAATTAAATATATAGTATAATATCACCAACAACGAAACAAAGACAACAAATAAAGAAAACATAAATTAAATATCACCAACAACAACTAAAATCTATAAGTGCAGGTTAATAATCTGTTGGGAGTAGGTTCCCTAACAAAGATTGCAAGCAACATGTTCTCATCCTATGGAGAAGACGATGATACTTGGAAAAGAAAAGTGAAACCACTAAGAACAATACCTGGAGGGAATACGATGATACCTRGAGAATGGAGAAGAAATCAATAATTTATGGAGAGGAAAAATAATTTGGGTAAGTGTTTTGAGGGAAAAAAAAGTGAGATAGAAAATTTTAGAGGGAAAGAGTTCTCTGGGAAAAAAGAGGGGGAAGGGTTTTGGGGGAAAGGTTTTTGGGGGGAAAAAAGAGGGGGAAGGGTTTTGAGGGAAAGGTTTTTACCTTTTTCAACTTTCCTGGAACACGCCTAATTAACATGGTTTCTTATTAATATATGATTTAAAACATATTTAAATAGAAATAAATCCTAGAGGAGTATAAGTTAGATATAGAAGCAATTATATATAAAAAGCCAATGTATCTTTATTAGAAAAAGCTTTGTACATATTTCTTTGTTTGAATATTGATAATAAATACAAGTAGTATAATAAATATTTATTAGATTAACTCAAATTTAAAATCCGTATGGATTGGTCGGGTTAGTCGGGTTGGTTGGGTTGATACTTGAYATATTAAAATATTCTTTTAACTTTGAATATGTTATTTATCTACTCATAATTTCTTTTTCATCGTCAACCATTTGATACAACTTATCCATATTTCTTACGTATATCACATTCAGTTAA
>NC_037544.1:8501916-8502963 GCF_001531365.2 Cynara cardunculus var. scolymus
AAACATTTTGTATCAATTGAAAATCATTTGAAGCTTCTCTCTCGTGTTCTTCATTCATCAACTGTGTTCTTCATTGATTATTACTCTGTTTGTTCTTATTGCTTCCGTTGTGCTAATATTGTCAAATAGATCATCCAGAGTAAGTGATTAATATCCAAAACTGAGTTAATCGATCCTATCAATTGGTATCAGAGCAGGMATCAAATTCTAATTTGATTTATTCTGTTCTTGGTATTAATCTTCATACGCTCAAGAACACCATTCTTCTTCTTCAGGTTACCCTGTTCTTCACTATTTCATCAATTTTCTTCTTATTCCTATTTTTCTTCTTCTACCAATGGCGAATCTGGCCAATGCTTCCTTTATGAGCACTGGTTCACAATCGAAACCTCCCACGCTCATACGTGAGGAGTACCCACAGTAGAAAGTTCGAATGGTAAATTTTATGGAAGGCATTCATCCATGAATTTGTGAATTTTTGTACAATCCTCCCTATGTTCCCATGAATTTAATTCCTAGAGTTCCAGCAAMTGGAACAACACCAGAAATTCCCGAGCACTATGAACCACGTCCTGAGGTGAACTGGAGTGATGAGGACAAAATCATGGTCGAGTTGGGAAGYAAATGTAAACGATTGTTGATTATGGCTATTCCGAATGAAATCTTCAAGTGCATTGATCATTGTCAACTGTCCATGGACATCTGGGAAGAACTGGAGAAGCAAATTGAAGAAGGAAGGAAAACGCTTAAAAACAATCGATCAATCTGCATCGATGAGTATCATAGCTTCAAGGCAAAAGACGATGAGTCGCTGTCGGATACATACTCGAGACTGAACACGTTAATCAGCAACTGCATGAGGTATGGTGTCACGAGAACGGTAGAAGAGAATAACTCATTATTCTTGAAAAGCCTTGGGGTTGAATGGATGCATCTCACAATGTCCATGAAAGCCACCCTAGACCTGTTTGGCTCTCTTAAGAGCCAAGAGCCACAAGTTCTGCAGATGAAGAAGAACTACGGTGGCCCTCTGGCTCTAGTCGCAGA
>NC_037544.1:8503063-8508322 GCF_001531365.2 Cynara cardunculus var. scolymus
AGAAGAAGAAGAAGAAGGAGAAGAAGAAGAAGAAGAAGGGAGTTCAGCTGAAATATCTTCAGAGATCAGAGCTAATGGAGAGCTCTTCATTTCTATGGAATCCTTGATTAGATTTCTTTTCAGTTGTCGAGACTGCTCACGGTTGAGCAGTATCCCATATAAGGTGCTAAGAGAGAGAGAGAGGACATGTCATTGGACATCTTGAGACACATGGCATAAGTATCCCAAGATTCAGGTAAACATTCCAGAAACTTCGTCAAAGTTTCAGAATTGGAATATTTTTTATCGACGGTCCTTAAATCGATAAGAAGACAATTAAACCGTTAGTGTATTCAGACAATGTCTCAGTCTTTCCACAGAGAAAGCTTTTGTATTATCTTACTAAGTTAATCTTCCTCGATTCTTGAACTTGAGTGGTTCCTTTATATTGAATACATAGAGTGTCCCACATAGATTTTGAGGTTTTCATCTTCATCACAGAGTGATAAACCTCATTAGGAAGAGACATAGCTATTATAGACCTAGCACGAGTGTCTATAGATATCTTCTTTTTGTCTTCATCACTCCATTGATGAGGGAGCTTAGGAATCTGCCATTCAGGAATAGTGGCAGTCGTAGTTATTTCAAGAACAGTCAGAGAAATAGCGTATGGAACATATGGTCCATTTTCTATATAGTGTGGAATTTCATGATCCACACCTTCCAAAAAGAGGGACATCCGGTTCTTCCAAAGACTAAAGTTGTCTCAGATGAACTGAGGAGATTTGGCAAGAGAGCCATTATCGTGAAGTGAGTGTTTGTGTTTTGTAAAGCCATTTGAAAGCAGCAAAGTTATCTAGAGAAAGAGATGATATAATGCAGAAAAACAACTAAGCAATAAGAAAAGAAAACATTGTTCTGATACCACTTGTTGGTCCCGTTAGGGTCTACAAGATATTTAGAAACAATTTGTAAAGGGGGGGGGGGATGAATACAAACATAGTAAACTTTCCAAATTTAAAATATATATTTTATAAAGAATGATCAATACAAATTTTACAAGATTGAATGTCGCTTCAGATTACGAATGCGCTAGTCTCTAATCTCCAGTTTCAGTCTTCGACTTTCGCTGAAGGTTCTTTGGTGTGAGTTTTGTCTTCTTAGAGTATCATTGTCGTTGATGGATTTACAATACATGCCTCAGCGATCACTGAACGGACTCAGTGATGATCGTTGGAACTGAAAGACGAAAACATAATACTTCATATAAGATAAAAGGGATTATCATCAAATCAATAAAAGAGAGGATCAACAGGGGGCATGCAAAGTTGTACCCTATATATCTTAGGAAGGAAGACTTGATCTCTCACAAGGAAAGGATTCTCTATGGAAGGTTATTAGTAGGTGTAAAAAAGAAACTCAAAGTTAAAAAACGGTATTTATACCCCAAATTTTAAAAATCATCATGATGACATCAAAAATGAAGTCGTCCCGATGGTCAACACTTACCTCAACTTATTCGATTGCCATCCTTGATGGGCAACGTGTGTCGCATACCAGCTATCTCTGAGATAGTGACATCATGCACGTGCCCAACAATCCAATCGTCAAAATCGGCAATTCAGTTTCTCAAGAAACCGAATCAGTTTCTTCTCAATCGATCCAATTACAAAAATAGGACACATGTCAAAAAAAAACCTTATTACCAACTCTTGACGCAAAATTTAAATTCAAATCTCGGGGGAAAATTGTTTGGATAAAAAATCGAAACCTTGACCGACAAGGATAATATCCTCGATACAACCACTTACATCGATCAGTCGACGTTATCTACGATGACGATGATGTCTTCAATATACGACTATTGATAGTCGAGATCTTAGTTAAATTCTCTCGACTAAAATTAACACTTGATTATATTGACTAATATCAACATCTTCAAGGACCGTTATCTTTATTAGTTATTGCGGGTCTTGAAGGGTTTATTACCGAGATTCACCTTGTTCATGCACCTGGAGTAATTGACGACCAATGATTAATGACTCAATCAAAACATGGTCGTTACCTTCATGAATACAATTGAAGACATCTCCAATAGTTACTCAAGCTACCCTAGAAAAAGGCTTACAAGCATTTAAAGAAGGACAATTTGTCTTGTTGATCATTTGTTCATTTGTCTTGATTATTTTGAAAGTTCTATCTATAGTTGATAAGTCTTGCAATTCAAACTTTAGATTCTATCAAGCGTAATTTTTGGCATAAATAATATCTAGAATACATTATTCTAAGGTTATTATTATTTAGATATCAAGGTCATTCTCAACATGTTAAATATGGAATTTTAAACAAGGTCTCAAAAGTTTAGGGGCCCAAGCTTACATGTGTTTGGGTTCTTTCATCAACTTGTGTAAATCCGTATCTAAAGCCCACCTCAGTACTTATCTAATTCCTATTAACAGACAACTGTAATGTGCTACAACAACTTCAAATTTATTTCCAACACTTAATTTTAATATGATATATGGTATGAACTTTTATATTTTATTTTCGCTCGTTATGTCATCCACTCAATCTATAGTCTTGGTATAGTTGTAATAGGACCTCAAAAAGATTGAGACGACGTACAGAATCATAATATAAATATATTAATTTATGCAATGCTTCTTATTAATCATTACTTATGAGCCGTTTACCAAACTCTTGTCAGGTAAGTGCTTACCGGGCTTCACTTACCTTACTGGAGAGCATGGAAAAGACTGAGAATCTTACTTGGTAAAAGTCATAGCAAGGACCGAGAATCTTACCCGGTAAGTAAAGGAGAAGACTCTTACCGCGTAAGCGCTAACCCCATCAAAAACGCTTACCACATAATGGTTACCTAGTAAGATAAGTGAAGGTAATAACCTTTGACGGTAAATGCTTACCCGGTAAGAGAAATGACCCTTTAATATAAACAATCATCTAATGGCTAGCTATCGAACATATCATTAACACCATGACGGTCATGTGCAAGTATATCACGGTGTCCAAAGAGAGCAGGGTTAGGTGTGATCATATTTGAACTTGAGATATAGTTGTATGTGTCGATATCCAATTACATATAAGATGAATCCAAACAATTTACGGTTAAAATCAGAGTAATTTAATACATGAATTATAATTTGTGAGATGGTTTCATCATTGGAATCAAGTTACAAAAATCTTGATAGATATTATGTTGATAAAAAGGCAATGCAAGTGTGGTGTGGCGTGCAAGGAAAAGGCTATTTGGAACTGAAATCTATGATTGTACAACATTATATGACCTCAAATTACAAGTGTCCCAAACACTTATTTCACTAATCAACTAATTTTTTCAAATAGAAATTGCGTACAAATAAATATAATGTAACCTTTTTTTAAAATTTAAAAGACATGTAACTAGAAAAGGGAATGGACTCGTTCAACGTGTTACGTGTCATCATTTAATTTTTCTCGACGTCATGAAAAAAATTGTAATTTCAAAAATATAAAAGTCGTCACCTTATAATTAAAGGGAAGAAAATAGAGATGCAAAGCAATCATTAGAGCACCATTTTTTGAGCCTATACTTTGCATTGTTTTTTAACTAGAATAAAACAGTTTTTAGGCCAATATAGACAATTAATACGGTTTTATATGGTTTTGAGAAAGGGATAATGTTTTTTTATTTTTGAATAAAATATAAATTTACAGATATCATAAAATTTAAAATATATATATATCAATATTAATATTAAATTAACTGTTGAAAAGTTCTCAGTTTTGTATAATTTCTTTAATTCATTTTTTTTAATTTAATTTAGGTTTAATAATAAAGTTATTTATTTTTATTTAGTAATATATTTTTTATAAGATAATAATTAAGTAATATGTTAGAACTCAATGATTGTTCTAGTTATATTTTAGATTTTTTTATTTAAAATGAGATATTTCTCATGTATTTGATTATGTTTATCTGTAGATGGTTACACGAATTCAAATATGGAGTTTTAATAAGTTGTACTTACGGACAGTTTAATTGTAATATTGAATTTTAAGTAACATGTATCAATAAACAATATTTTATACATAAAAAATAAGTTTTAAGAATTTTTATTAAATACTTTATAATATAGTATAGATAAGAAAACATATCATTCTTTCAATTCATATAAAATAATTTATTTATCCATAAATATTTAATTTAATAAATAAGATTCGAAATTTGTGATTAAAAATACTTTAAATGTGTTTCCAATAATGAGTGGATTTCAGTACACAACAAAATCTGTTTGAAAAGACAAGACAATGTGTTTAGATTTGGGTGACTCCAAAGCTTCCCACGCCTTTCTAAGAATCATCATCACTTTTACCAGAATTTCAAATTATCCATTTTTCTTAAATTATACACTTTTATATCATAACCAGATTAAATTATACTGTATTATGTTATAATCAGATTAAATCAACTAATTTTTTAATAATTAAAAAAAACAAATTCTTAAAGGTGAAAATTAAGAGAAATCGTCGTACTTGGATCGAAACAAGAGATGTGCAAAAATCGGTTAGAATAATTACATCAACGGATATAGTTAAAAATGGCTATCATATAACCAATTGACATAACCATTCGAGGACCCTTTTGCCCATCTCTTGCCGAAAACATGTAGCTGAATAGATCCGTATAACAGTTTCTTAATGCCCGATCCACTTTACTAGGATGGATACAGAAATTTTTTTCATACGTTAGTATCATATAAAACAGTTGCACCTTCTAAAACAATATGTTTGCTCATTTCACGAACCTAAAAAAAGGATTCCTTACGAAAAAAGGAATTTACAGGTGACACATGCCACCATAGACCCTTAATTGGGTCCGTCTCATTAAGTATTGATCATCACATGACATTATTTTTTAATATAAAAACCATGGTTATAACCGCTAACTAACCTCTTAACCATCACTTAAAAATACTCGTATCTAATAGGAATCAACCGGTTACATGAGGTCCTCGGCAATCTCTCTTTAAATGATCAAAATGTAACAGGTCTTGAGCTTTTTCTGGAAGTATGGCATGAGTTACTTCAGCACCATAGTGCCTGGTACTCAAAGTCCATTTTATTTTATTTTTTGTGCGGTCCGCTTGAATATAACATGTAATACATATTCATAATCTAATTTGATAATATATATGCATATATAAATAATACGTATACTTAATTACTATAAAAATATAATATAATGTTTATAAATATATAATATATTTTGATTATATATCA
>NC_037544.1:8508422-8521192 GCF_001531365.2 Cynara cardunculus var. scolymus
TTGAAGTATCGTTGTCTCTGAATGAATTACAAAACAAGTTCTTCAGCGATCACTGAACAAGCTCAGTGTATGATCGCTGGAACTGAAATTACAGATACAGAAATACATCGAAAGGAAAAAGGGATTATCATCAAATCACTGAGAGAGAGGATCAACACGTTTTGTATAAGATCACATCATGACTATGTTTATGCAATTATTATTTCTCATAGAAACATAATTTCCAAAATATATGCAATTCAACTCAATTGTTTTCGTTACAGTCTGCTATTTGTTATACTAGTGATAATATTATAAAATTGCTAAACTGCAAAAGATATGAACAAACATCCAACTTTCTTTAACTTTCTACCTATTTACTCTTTTCCAAAACGCGTCTCCCTTGTATTGAATGCAGATGTGAGGATTGATTCCTTCAGACTATCATCCAGTTCTTCAAATTCAAGTGTCTGTTTATAAAGTGCATCCTTTAAAAGGTTGCTATTTGAAAGCAAGATCTTTGCAAGGTATTTTTGCGTTAAACATCGTAGTTGTTGTTCTTGTCCACAACCCTCTTGAAAGATCCCACAATCCCAATAGTTTATCATTGTCCCATATAAATGCTCCATGTGCCGCATTGCGAAGATTCCGCAACCAACACCATTTCCTACCGTACTCCATTTCAGGTTGCAGACATTGGCGGTGACATTAGCCATGAGTTTTTCTTTGGGGTGCCTCACTGCTTTCAAATAGTCATTAAGCGCCTTGTGCTACGTTTCAAATTTGTATTTTGATTAGTGATTTAGTAATTGCATATATAAACTTTTTTAGTTTATCACATGTGATAAAGTTCGTAAACTCTTACCAATTGTGGTGATAGTTCCCCATACTTCCTTCCTATGTCAACCTCTATTTTGTGTTATCGATTATTAAGAAGCCCAGATTTATGTCAACCGTTGATTGGATTATGTATTTGATTGGACTAGATAGAGTTTGAGTATTTGCAATCGCTACTCTAGAGTTTTTCCACAAGAGGCTAGGCCATTGAGTGCCTTCACTCATTTCTTTTGACCAGATCAATCAAAGGTCTTGAAGGTTCACAATTAGTGTTCTGGAAATTATCAGATCTTTGAGTGTTCTCAGTCATTCTTATAACCTTATCAATTAGAGGTTTGATAGTCTAAAATCATTGTTATGATGTTATAATTGTGATTTAAGAATTCTGAGTGCCTTTAATCACTCTTCTGGCTAGGATATTTGGATCTGATTCTGGTTATTCAGTTTTCTAAAAAAGTTAAAGGAAATCAACTTATCTATCTGGTTTGACTTGCTGTTCTTGAAGTTATGTGCTTATTGTTGATTATTTTCTTCGGATATATAAAGTCAAAGGTGTTTGCTTTGTTTCTTCAAGCAAATATCGTTACCCCAATTTATGAGCTTACCAAGTTCAAGTTCTTAAGCTGAATGCCTATTCAACTCGTGGTTCACTGAAAGATTCTTTGTCATAATACTGTTTGCACTAGAATCTCATGAGGCTCGCACATTTATCTATCCCATAGTTGGACCAATCTATAGCTACCAGATTGGTGATGATTATGCGGTTCAAGGTTGTGTTGAGTCGGCTGCAGTTTTAGTTGTACTTTGTGCAATCGATGGTGCTGAACTCACATTGGATCTTTATCTTAAAGTTGAAACTTAGAGAGTAAGAGCTATCTTCTGGAGGGAGCTTGAAGATTTTATCAATGTCTGGCACACCAAAGTTTTCTTAAAGAAAGCAGGGGGGAAGACTTGAAGTTTCAAGAGATGCTTGTTTTATAAAACTTTGGGGGGAGATTGTTAGGACCAAAATAGTCCTAAGTTTTAAAAAGTCCTTTATCTATATTGTATTGTAATATTCAATGTAATTAGGCTAAGCACATTGGACTTTACTTGTAAATGTCTTCTATAAATAGGTGACATTGGGCTTAAAATTATAGTTGATAATTCTATTGTATTCAATGAGAGTCGATTAGTGAGTTTAGAGAGATTGTAATTTCATGCTTTCTAATAATAAAATCTGGCTGGTTCTTAAAGTTTATCATCTCAATCTCTCAATTTCATCTTTGATTCTTGATCTGTTGTTGATATGGGACTTAGAATTTGCCTCCTCCAACATTAAGGCTCAAACATGATCTTAAGCGGGTGTCAAAAATTGAGAACAAAGCAAGTTATGATTTGTTTACTATATTTCTATATATGTGTTCTACTTTATTTATGGTTTGAACTAATGAAGCTTAATCGTTGTATTTATGTTAGGTTTTCACAATTTATGTGAATAATGCATCTAGAAATGATTCTTGTAATAAAATTTTGAACCATAATTTTGAATCAAATGGGAGAGTTATTTGTGGTAGAAGATTGTTTCATGTTCGTTGTTGCACCTGCAGACTTAACATTATGGTTCAACATGGCCTTTTCAATAAGTGAAGCACATTATCAAGAAAGTCCATGATTGTTGGTTTCTTGAAATCAAGTGATAGCGCGTGTCAAACACATTGGTGGTTTTGTAAGCCAATACAACGTGAAACATCGATAATTAGTTCACGAATGCAAGACATGTTGGAGTTCAACATATGACATACTAGATTGTGGCATCAAATTTAGACAGGTATTTCCTCTACATGCTTTGTATGACTATACTTATGATTCTTGTCCTCATGAAGAGGAATGGAATAACATTGCAAAATTGATCGATATATTAAAAGTGTTTAAAGACACTACTAACTCAATGTCGGGTTCTGAAATATCCCCTTTTTAAACTTGTTTCTTGTTGAGGTATAAAGAATTAAAGTTATGTTAAATAACAATCTAAGTCTCAAGATAATTTGTTTGAAGTATGGTAAAGAACATGAAAGAGATAGAAAGTAAGGACTTAGAGATTGGATTCCCCAAATTGTTTCCTCCACATTGAGCTTGAGAAGATATTAGTAAAGTCAAAGAGGTTATGTATAAGATTTTTGATGAATATTTTGAATATATTCTTGTTTTTGTAGTAGATGAAAGCGAGGAATGTGAACATTGATCAAATGAACATGAAGAAGATAATGCAACGGTTTATTTAACTTTTGCTAGATGTTTTTATTGGGGAGACATCGGTAGCTAATGTGAAATGTGAGATTGATATGTATCTTGATTAGCAACGATTTCTAAGTAAAAATTACAAATTTAATGTCTTAGCTTGATTGTGAGGAACAATCAAACAAGTTTAGAATTTTGTTTAGGATGGTTGTAAATATCTTGGTTGTTCCTATCACTACTATGTCTTTGGAGGAAACTTTCAGTGCTAGTAGTCGTGTATTGATCCTCATAGGGCTTCTCTCCTTAAATAGTGCAAATGTTGATGTGCATGGGTGATTAATATAGATCCCTTCAAGGGATTGAAGTGATGTACAAGGTAGATGTCTAAATATGTTTAGTTGCTTATCTTCATTTTTAATACATATACTTTTTTTTTTAATCAAGTAAAAGTCCAGAAAAACCCAACGAACCATTTCATTTTGGATGATTAAGTCCCTAAACAATTTTTCATGAAAAAACCATTAAACTTTCTCATTTCAAGAACTACTTTTTTGAATGAAAAAACCATTAAACTTTTTCATTTGAATGATTAATTAAGTACCTAAACATTTTTTCAATAAAATAAACCATCGAACTTTTAAAAATTGGTTAGTCACATCATTTTAACCTAAAAAAATTATATGTAACCGACTAGAAAATTTTAAAGTAAAACTATTTGTAATCCCCTAGAAGTAGATCAAAAAGAGGGAGATTGACAGCAGAGCCCAATAGTGTGATACTGATATGAAGAACAGAAAAGATGACGCAACAGGGAGTGGTGAGGGGAGTGACACGGTTGTTTGTGAGGGGCTAGAAGTAGAGTTTGAAAACGATAAAACTAATTTAGGTATCTTTTTTTACTTTAGATCCTTTCTAGTTAGTTATAGATAGTTTTCTTGTTAAAAGAATGTAGGTGATCAATTTTTTAAAAGTTCGATGGTTTATTTTATTGAAAAAAAATGTTTTCGGACTTAATTAGTAAAAATAACAAAGTTTAATGGTTTTATTCATTTAAAAAAATAGTTTAGGATTAATCATTTAAAACAGTAGTAAACGAAAGACTTTTACCTAGGGATTTTTTCCTGGGAAATCCGTCGCTATAGGGTGATTCGTCACAAAAGTTGATGGGTAATTCAAATCAGTGACATATTACCCAGGCTTTTTCTGATGATCCATGGGTATTTTCTTGAAAAACATAGGATTCTACCGAACCATTGAGATTTTATGGGTAATTCGTCGATAACTACCAATAGAAATTTTCCTGGGTGATTTTTTGGGTAAGTGTCATTTGTTTTGTAGTGAAATGAGAAATTTAATGTTTTTTTTATTAAAAAATAGTTTAAAGACTTAACCATTTAAAATCGGATAGTTCGTTAGGTTTTATGAACTTTTCCTTTTAATTATAAGAGAATGATAACAACCAAAGGAAATCAATTTTTTGGTACCGTTTAAGGAACCCACAAATTGGATCGAAATTAGATAGTGTTTATACTATCTCATTTTGTTTTTGTTGGTGATTTTAGTGTCATCAACTATTTGATGTAATTGTGATTTACTTGGGATCAATTGAGGCAATGAGGAAAACATACGTGAGTTAGGAGGTGCGGAGTGTACACTCACAAATGTTGCTCCTATCACCTTAGATCGCTATAAAGAGGGGGTAAGGGGGCTACGCCCCCTTATGCGGTCCTAGAGGGCAGCCGCCCTAATGGGGTTCCAAGGGGCTGACCCTTTGGCAGTGAAGAGCCTTCAACGTCAATGAAAGGCCATTGTTGAAAGGCGATCGTTGAAAGTCTTCAGCTCGCTGAAGACGTACTTTCCAGAACTTAAGATTCAGTTGTAACTACTATTTGACCTTATCCATTATAACTATCAATCTCTCTCTCATAAATACATAATTTCCTGATGTAAGTACTATATATACAAAATTAGTGCCTTATTTCGCATATGATTTTTCTAGATTTTCCTGGTACTGATTTCGTATAAACCCAATGCATAATAGGGGAGAAATATAGTATTTTGAAAGTGATTTCCAAGCACGATCTAGAAAATTATCCAAGCAATTCTAACCATAAAACCCAACTCACAAGAGTTTTCTTGATGGATTTGTAAGTTCTTACTGTTATAGATTTAATTGAATTTGGTTGTAAATTCTAAGCACTTAATTTTTTAGATATATGTCGACCTTGAATTGAGCTTGACTTGAGTTCCAGTTCGAGTTTGATTTGATCTTCAAAAGGGTTCAAGTTTAAAACATTTCTATCGAGTTCGAGTTGAGTCTGGATTATAACTATTCGCAAGTTTTCAGGTGGGGTTTGAGCCAGGGAAATGACTATCGAGTTTAAGTTGAGTATATTGATATTTTAGCTCGCCTCACATCAATTTTTACACCCGTACAAGAGACCCCAACTCGGCTATCTTAATTAATAAGCAATCATTTAATTCATTAAGCCGTAAGTAAACATGTTGTTATGGTTGCACATATAAGCCCATCAGGCCTATTAAGCCAAAATTAAACGATCCATAAGAAATAGATTTAAACCTTAATTAGAAAAACAGTGTTAACTTATCTTATTGATTTAAAGTACAGTAGCGATATATAAAAATTCAGAATGCTAAACCACTTTTTGAAAATCCAGAAGTTCTACCTCTGTTGTCCAGTGAGATGTTTCGTTATGCGAGTTGCATGCTCGAACAAGGAGAAGAAACCAAGACACAAACGCTTAAACGAGCTTGACGTTTCTTCGTTTGTAGGCATTGATTCGTCTTCACTGTCGTCCAGATGCTTTCGCTTTCCACAGTTATCATTCTTGTACAGTAGAGATCCTTCACATGTGACAGTCTCCTGATAAAACAAGGTAACTTGCATGACCAACAGGCATGATGCACAAAAGCACAAGGACCGAACCTTCCAAGCCMATTTAGTAAGAAAAAGAAAGCCMARGMTTTTTTWRGRMCSGGMMWKGSYTTKRKRRKRAAAWKGSYCCYWWCMRKYYTTTYCMRMYTKSYTTWGSYTTTTTYMWKWTTTTTTTGGGCTAGAGGTTTTCAGGCTTTTGAGAATATAACTAGGCCCGACCGATCAGGCTTTTAGGCCTAGTCAGGTCTGGTCCTTTTCAAGGTGGGGATGAGTCGGGCTTCGGGCTTTTTGTGCATCTGTTGGTGCACAAGAACAAGTATATTTCTGGTACCAAGTAAAAACTTACAGATTTTGTGCCTGTYGAATTGTAGAAATMATRTTTCTCRGGACTATCAATKGTTTSTTGATGGATGATTGCCATCGCCATGTCATGAACCAAGGGATGCATAACGAGCTTATTGTTGTTGTCAACTCTTATGAGATATTTGTCCATGAGTTTCCTCATACCAACCTTAGAATAGAAATCATATTCTTCCAGCAGTTTCACTGCATCATCTATGTTTTTCCCAACATAAGACCAAGCGATCATCAGAAATAATTGTTTGTCGTGATCTTCATGTAACGACTTGTAGCTCATCTCTACTATCTTGGAAACTTGTTTATCTGTTATTGCTTCCAGATTTTCTAAAGCACTTGCCCAAACATCTGTGTTTTTGCCAAATAGAGAAGAACCCATGACCTGAAGAGCTAAAGGGACACCTTCAAAGTATCGAATGATTTTCTCCGAAAGTTCCAAGTAGCCTTCCATCGGAAGATCTTTGGAGAAGGCGTGCCAACTAAAGAGCTGAAGAGATTCCTGATCATCCAATTCCTTAATCCTAAAAGTTTTATGTTTTTGGCGACTTGGTAATCGCTCACGAGTTGTGATGATGATTTTACTTCCTTTAAGAAACGAATCCTCAACTCCTATCAAAGCATCGACATGTTCAATTTGATCCACATCGTCAAGAATAACCAAAACTCTTTTTGTGCATAAAGCATTCCGAATGTTGACAATACTCTCACCCGTGTTATATGTTTTTTTCTTTTGCTCCTTACATATATCTGAAAGGAGTTGATTTTGTAAATGTAGTAAACCATTTTGTTCATTAGAAGCTTCTCTTATATTTGCAAGAAAGCTGCAAGTTTCAAAATAAAAAAAATTCAAGTTATAAGCCACTTTGGCAATGGTAGTTTTTCCAATCCCTCCCATCCCGCAAATCACTCCTATCCCAACATCAGCGGGATCTTTTAACCCTAGGTCAATGTCTTTAACTCGAGATTCAACCCCCACTGTATATGAAGCAACAACTAAGACTTCTCGTTTCAATATTATTCCTACCTCTTTCACGATTGTCTGGATGAATTCTGCTTCATGCCTACCAATTAATCAAACACAAACATGTAACCTCACTCTTGTTTATATAGATATAGGAACGATAGATCTCACCTTAACAACAATATATCACATACATGCAAGTCTCAGAAAAACTGTGTGTAGATGAGAATATCACAGGGTTAGACAACCACCAATATACAGAAACCAATGAGTGTAATTAGACTAAACAACTCTAAATAACTAAAAGTTATTAAGAAACCAATATTACATCAACCCTTTTAAATTTTGAATAAAACCCTTCTACTATTGAATGTTGTTGAGCTTACCATTGGTTGGGAGTGGAGATATAGTCTTTGAATGCTGTAGAACTGAAGTTCATGTAATCTTTCAATTAGTGTGGAATAATAAATCATCCGATTATGGAATTTCAAATTAGCTTAATTTGTACCACATTACACAACCATCACACGAAAAATGTTCTTTCAAATGGCATTACTACAGAGTAATTTTTTGATGGAATAACCTTCTAAATCTGACAAAATTTCACATGAAGATTTCTTTTCAGTCCATATACTTCAATTTTTGATCATTTTAATTCCAATGCAATAATTACATCCCTTACATTTTGCTTTGATTGAATTTGGAGAATGCTTTTTAAGACGGCTTTCTTGATTGGAGCTGTAATGAACAGGACAAAATCTGCATAAAATGTATCATGGAGATTTGTAAAAGAAAACAGGAGAAGCAGGAGGAGACATTCAGCCACATGAGTAGGGCAACTGTTTTTGAGCAAGCAATCCAAGACTGAGCTTTTTCTATGAATAGGCAGTACCAGGAAACTTGAAAGTTTATAATTACGAAAGGAAATTTTATGTTGAAACCTGTTAAAGGGCACAATCTTGGTCTTGTTACCATGATGCTTAATCTTTTAAGTTAGGTACCGATAGGCAGTACCAGAAGAATCGATTGTTTACAATTACCCAATAAAATGACCAAAAACCTACAAAATTTACTTTAAAACCAATTTAATTGTAGAAGCCTGATCTTTTTACCATGAAGCTTGATCTTTGACGATCATTAGGAGCTGTTAGGCAACTCTTTAAATTGTCTTTGTCTGCTCTTCAAATGGAGTCTGCCTTTATGCAGTTAGTCGGTTTTGACTCAAAACTGTGTGGGACTATCTATAAAGGTCGTCAATGTGAAGGTTGAAACTAAAAGGTTGAATTTAATTTCTATTGACAAACTAAGGCTGAATAAATACTGCACATTAACTACAAAAAAAATTAGAAATAAACTTATATAAGTAAACAATATTGAATTGACTAAATAATTGATATTGAAAACTAATAATTACATATATAATGAGATACTACAACTAAGATATATTGACAAGATATACAAGGATATTTCAAGATGAGATTCAAAGATTGATATCCTTGATTAGAACATGAATATAGTAGGTGACTACAGAAGGTGGGATGTAAGTTTTAGAAAGGTGATCTTTATCACGCCCACGCAAGATGGACGTCCTCTGGAAAGACCAATCTTGGCAAATAATGTGTAGAAACAAGATTTGGATGATGGTTTGGAGACTGAATCAGTTATATAACTGATTGTCGACAAGAATGTATTGAACCCAAATGGTGTCGTGTTGTACTTGTTCACCTATAAAGTGAAAATCTAATGCAAGATGCTTCATGTGGGGTGAAAAACAAGATATGTACCAAGATTATCATAATAGATGTATGGTTGATGTGTTGTGCAATACCAATCTCGCGGAGTAAAGAGGTCCGCCAAAGTACTGTAGCCGTTGTTTCGTACTTTGTCGTTGTGTTAGCAATTACTCGAAAGTTTGCCTTAGTGCATGGAGTATACACTAAGAACGCTTGCTATTTGGAGAACCATGGAAATGGATATTGTGACTAAGATAAACCAAGTAACCAGCGATAGAAATACAATTAATTGTGTCTTGAACCAAATCTTCATTTGTAAAGGGATGGAGTTGTAATGGAGAGAATCAAGGCGAAGTTGAAAATCATAGTGCGATGTATCGTTTAATTAGGTATCATTGTAATTGCTTAAGAACAAGCCACTAATCATTAGAAGGGCAATGTATATGTTGTGACAATTTATTGATAACATACATAACACGAGTACGAGGAACTATGATCTTCAAAGGATGGGGATATTGATATGGTTTGGAATGAGTGGGCTTGAGGTGAAAATAAGGGGTTGATCTAGAGCTACGAGAGTATGATCTACGAGAGTGGATATTGGTTTGTAGTCATGCATGTTATACTTTACTAGAAGATCTAGAAAATATATATGAGATGAAACTGAGATCTTTAAGAGAAAAAACGAGCAGTGAGAGTCATAATGAAGTTAGTTAGGCTAGAGGGGGAAGGAAGGTGACGATGATGGTGATGATAATGTCATCGACATAAATAAAAATTAGATGGTGGTTGCAATAAGTCGATATAGACATAGCAATAGATGAGGAAGAGAAGAGGAAAGTTATGGATATGATTCTCTTTATTCATACTCGGTAGAAGTTCCTTAAAGAATGCATTGTTGGTGTCACGTTGATGGAGAGACAAACCATGACAAATACCTAAGGATAAAATGATGTTAACTGTGGTAGGACTTATAATTAGGCAAAAAGTTTTAATGGTAGTTGATGTGGGGCATTGCTGAAACCCTTTGCAACAAATCAGGCTTTACATCATTCAATGGAGCCATGACGTAGATTGTATTTAGTGCAAAATACCCATGTACAACCAACAATACTTTGGGAAGCATGAGGTGTAACACATTTCTAAGTGGTGTATTATTGCATGTAAGAACATTAAACTCAAGTTGCATTGCGACGTGCCATGCTAGGTCTTTTAGAGTTTCTAGTAGCGTTGTATGTTCATGAGAAGGAGAGATAGAGAAATATGGTTGATATATTTAGGATTGCATTTTATGTTCTTGTCGGTGAGGAGAGCGATGATTGCAGTGGTCGGTGGAGGCGAGGGTGGTAGAGAGAAGGTTGTAGGGAATTTTAAAGAGGGGGAATTGTGGGCTTCCGTGGTGTGAATTGGGTTGTATAAAAGGGGAATGAGATAATGTTTTGGATAAACTGATTGAAGGTGACAGAGGACTTTCAACTGAAGCGAGTGAGGGTGAGGGAGTGACGTGAGGTGGTGCTATGGGATTATGGAAACTTGATTGGCGACAGTAGGAGGGTATGGTGTTGTATTATTGCTACAAATAAGATGGTGAGGGGCATATATTCGAGTAAGGAAATTATGACTCAAGATTTAACATGTATAGAAGTATAAACTTTGTTGGCTTTTGGATACATTTGAGTGGATGAATAAACGACAAATATACAAGAGGTGGATTTAGGTTTCATTTTGTAGGCATCGTATGGCTTTAATCACATATAAAAAAGACAATCGAAACTTCGAACGTACTTTAGTGTTATAAGGATTGTTACTCGAGAAAATACGGTACAAAGGTAACTATGGATAGTAGGAGTAGAAACACGGTTGATTAGATATATAGCGGTTGTAAAGGCATAATGCCATAAATTAAGAGGTAGATTTGCACGAGATAAACGTATGAGGCCGATTTCAACAATGCGGCGATGTCGACACATCCATTATGTTCAGGAGTATGGGTGGTGGTTATATGACAGATATATTATTAGGAGACTATGAGTAATTTCAAGATATTCCCCGCCATTATCAGAGAAGTTGAATAATAGGATGATCGTCTTTTTCTACAATATTGCATAAGCATTGAAAGGTTAAAATGGTTCACGATTTTCATTTGAGGGGAAGAAAGAGATATAACTGGCAAAGAGTACATTGGGAAAAAGTAGTTTTTGAATTTATTCTAAAGAAGTTGAAGTATAGTAAGAGTAGATTGGGAAAATGGTAGCTTTTGAATTTTATTAATTGAATGAATTACAAACATAATGAATGAAAAAAAATATTATCAAGAATTGACTCTATATAGTTTTAATATATCGTTACAGGGGTGGCCCAGATGATGATGTTAATTGTCATGAGGAATGACGATGCTTGAATGGACAATTAGAGGTGATGGGCTCATTTATAAATGCCTCTAGTAGCTAGCCCTAATAGGAGAGTGAGACCCATTGAGCGATTCATAAATACATAATGAAATATGTAAGGATTCAACATGGGAATTATTTGCCACGCAAAAATGGGAATAAGAAAAATGTTGCGGTAGATGGAAGATACAAATATAACATTTGTAAATTTAAATAATTTGTGAGAAGTAGAGAGATAGGAATAACCAATATGAATGCCTCTATTAGCTGGCTTTTAAAGTGAGACCCATTGAGCGATCATGAATACATAATGAAGTATGTAAGGATTCACAGGGATTTCTTTGCCATGGAAAATGGGGATAAGAAAGAATGTCAACGATAGATGGAAGATACAAATACAACATTGGTAAAATAAATAATTTATGAGAAGTAGAGAGATAGAAAATAACCAATATGAAAAATAAGCAGAGAGATGAGATCATCAGAGCCATCATAGGGCCATGTTAAGCTAGCGGTTTGCCAAATCATTTGAGACATGGTGCATTAAACCACCCATGAGCCATGAAGAGGAAGCATGGTGCCTTAAACCACTATCCACGAGCCATGAAGAGCAAGAGGGATTTCAACGAGTAGTAATGACAACTTTAGGGGCCGAGAGAATATTTTTAGCAATTACCCGTTCTTTTTTTATTTTGGGCTTGTTCTGTTTTCGATCCATGAGCTTTATGCTATGCTTGTTTGTGTTGTAAGGTTTTAGTTTTCTTCTATATAAGCACCCTTAAGGTGTTTCGACTTTTATTATGTCATTATTATTATTATTATTAAAACCCAAAGAGTTATTGTCTTTTCTCTTTGACTTTATTGCTAACTAGTTGTGTACCCGTGCAATGCGGCGGGAGCCATGAATTTTAACGATTTTGAAGTTCCACTGGTTTAATAAGATAAGATTTAACGATGATATAAGTTACACTTGGTCTTTACATATTAATACAATTTGAATAAATAAGAGTTATAGTTCCAATTACAGACTATCGATGAAAAAAATTGTATGACAGTCCAATGTATTTAAACGACTCCACAAATGTGTTCGATTTACACCAAGAGCAAAAAACCAAGAAACTTGAGTTTTAAGATAAACACTCAAAACCAATAAAGAAAAATACAAATTTAACATATCATAAACCATGAAAAGACCAAAAAAGATGAGTTTTAGAATGAAATTTCAACTGTTTACCCTCTTTCTTGTCCAGAATCTCAGATTAAGGTTGAATTAATACATGTGTATATATATATATATATATATATATATTTCAAAAAAAACCCAAAAACATATTAATTCAAAACATATTAAATAGTACAATTTGGACAGCCTAACCCCAAAATATAATATATATATA
>NC_037544.1:8521307-8523606 GCF_001531365.2 Cynara cardunculus var. scolymus
GTTTTAATTGATATACGATTATGTATATTAATTCGATAAATGTTTAAAATGAAACATTTAAATATAAAGAACGTAAAGTAAATTAATTAACTAATTATAGGAGTATAAAGTGCAAATTTAAAATTATAGTTTTAAAAAAATCGTTGTGTGTGGGAAGGTGAGTGCATGTGAGGAGGGGAGGGGGCGAAAAGTGAAAAAAGTGTATAAAGGGTATCTTGGTCATTTAGTATTTTAAGACTATGACTTTTACTAAATTTGTTTTTTAAGATAGTATAGATAGATAAACACATTCTGCTCTTGAGGTTCTACGATGTTAACATCCCGTGTGTGTTTCCTGTGCATCATGTTTGGGAGGGAAGGAGGTAAGAGTTGGTAGTGTTGTGATGGTAGCTACAATTTTGATTTGGAAAATAGGTGACAACATAATTGACAATAGGGAATGATAATGACTGGGCCTGATTTTTGAAGCAATTTCAAGACTGATACGCTTATCAAAGGTAATAAGAGAGTCACAAGCACAAACGACACCAATAACGGGTTTATAGATAGGTACAAGATTTGATAGATTGCATGTATTCTATGATATGTTGGCTGGTTTTGTAGAGGGTGTCTAATAGTTCCTTAATTTGGAGATGGACCATAAGAATTATTGAAATAGGTAATTTATAGCAAGTGCAATCCAAGCAGTGTGAGTGTTGGCAAAGCGAGCAACGAGCTCGATGGTAGGAAACTAGGTGCCAAAAAGATTGTCGAAAATAAGTCAATATTGGCAATAAGATATTTGAACCCTAACCCAAAATATATACAAGAATGCATGATCTTAACCTAACCAGCTATATATATATACATATATATATATATATATATATAACCAACCTCTCTCTCTCTCTCTCTTTATATATATATATATATATATATATATATATATCTTCTGTTTGTTGTATGTTTAATACAATCTACAGTATAACATCTTTGGAGATGACAACTCTTTCTTTAATTAGATAACCACAACCCTAATCCGGGTGTACACAACAAGAAAACTAATAAGGAGATTAAAAATAGCCAATCTAACTAATTATATAATAAAACAGTTCAATATCCCCAGGTATCAATAAGATGCCAATATTAGAAATACTGAATGAACTCTTAACTTATTTATTTCCCTACTGGCAAGTGGTAACTGGTATTCATAAAACCCGATATCGAACCGAGTCAATGTCGGCTCACAATCGTCATATTAAGACGCAACACATGATTAGTTCATGAAGGGGAAACACAGTAAAAAAAATAGAAACAAATGGGTATAGGAGAAGCTTACCCATTATATTCATCTTGTAACACTTTTCCCGTCAATTTGGAAACTTCCTTTAAGGCTTCTCTCCATTCATCAATCTTCTCCTTTGAATGCTCACCACTTCCCTCATATCTATCAAAACATTCTTTAAAGCTCCCCTTCTGATATCCCACCTCTGTGGGTTCCACATTATAGAAGATAGGGAAAAGCCTATGACGATCATCAGAGTTTCTTCGTTGAAGAATGCGAACCAGCTCATCCAGACACCATTCAGAAGAAGCATATTCTCGGGAGAAAACAATAACCGACATCATGGAGTCGATTCGCTGGCGTTTCTGGATTTCATGGTCGTCTCGGAAAGTGTGGAATCCAGCGTTACAGAAGGCTGTGTAGAGGTGATCTGTGAAGTGTTTTCGGATGTCAGCACAGTTGAAGCTTAGAAAGATATGGTAAGCGCAAGTAGCAGAGGAAGAAGGGTGTAGGATGTCCATAACAATAATTGGTGAAAAGGATTATGCATTCCACGCTATTTATTCTCATTCCAAGAATCAGTTAACTACCAACAAACCCATATAGAAAATTAGCTAGAAACATAACTACAGCCTAACTACCAAATATTACCTAACTGAGTTATTACAGCTGGACAAATGTTAATACCCTTAATTTGTCCTAAATATAACCTTAATTAATTAGAAGAAGAAGTTTAATAACACTAAAATGAAGGGTTAAATATGAACTTATGCTGACAGCTATATCTTGGACGGCCAGATGCAATGGAATCCACGCTCCTTTTTAAAATTTTAAAAAAAATCTTTTAACGATTTCCGGCGGAAAAATAATAAAAAATTTAACAAATAAAGAAAAATTATTTTTTAAAAATTAAAAATTAAATCCTTAAACCGTATTAGGTTTTAATGGATAGTATTTGCTTTAACGGACCGTATTTGCTTTAATGGACCGTATTGGCCTTAATGGATCGTATTGGACATTAATGGACCGTATTGG
>NC_037544.1:8523841-8524865 GCF_001531365.2 Cynara cardunculus var. scolymus
GTATTGGGCTTTAACGGACCGTATTGGGCATTAATGGATCGTATTTGCCTTAATGGATCGTATTGGGTTTTAACGGACCGTATTTGTTTTAATGGACCGTATTGGGCCTTAATAGATCGTATTGGACATTAATGAATCGTATTGGCCTTTAACGGACCGTATTTGCTTTAATGAACCGTATTGGTCTTTAAAGGACCGTATTGGACATTAATGGATCGTATTTACTTTAATGGACTGTATTGGGCCTTAATGGATCGTATTGTTCATTAATGAATCGTATTGGTCTTTAATGGACCGTATTGGACATTAATGGATCGTATTTGCTTTAATGGACCGTATTAGGCCTTAATGGATCGTATTGTTCTTTAATGAAAGGTATTGGGCTTTAACGGACCGTATTGGGCTTTAATGGATCGTATTGGGCTTTAACAAACCGTATTTGCTTTAATGGATCATATTGGGCCTTAATGGATCATATTGGGATTTAACGGACCGTATTGGGCTTTAACGGACAGTATTGGACATTAATGGATCGTATTTGCTTTAATGGACCGTATTGGGTCGTAATGGATCGTATTGGGCTTTAACGGACCGTATTGGACATTAATGGATTGTATTGTTCATTAATGGACCGTATTGGGCTTTAACGGACTATATTGGACATTAATGGATCGTATTTGCTTTAATGGACCGTATTAGGCCTTAATGGATC
Source organism: Cynara cardunculus var. scolymus (assembly GCF_001531365.2). Taxonomy (NCBI): domain Eukaryota; kingdom Viridiplantae; phylum Streptophyta; class Magnoliopsida; order Asterales; family Asteraceae; genus Cynara; species Cynara cardunculus. The sequence continues at coordinate 8,524,554 of NC_037544.1, forward strand.
GTATTGGGCTTTAATGGATGGTATTGGGCTTTAACGGACCATATTTGTCTTAATGGATTATATTGGGCCTTAATGGATCGTATTGGGCTTTAACGAACCGTATTGGGCTTTAACGGACCGTATTGGACATTAATGGATCGTATTAGSCTTTAATGGATCGTATTGGGCTTTAACGGACCGTATTTGCTTTAATGGATCGTATTGGGCTTTAACGGATCGTATTGGACATTAATGGATCGTATTTGCTTTAATGGACCGTATTGGGTCTTAATGGATCGTATTGTTCATTAATGAACCATATTGGGTTTTAAT
>NC_037544.1:8526430-8527552 GCF_001531365.2 Cynara cardunculus var. scolymus
CGTATTGGACATTAATGGATCGTATTTGCTTTAATGGACCGTATTGGGTCTTAATGGATCGTATTGTTCATTAATGAACCATATTGGGTTTTAATGGACCGTATTGGACATTAATGGATCGTATTTGCTTTAATGGACCGTATTGGGCCTTAATGGATCGTATTGGGCCTTAATGGATCGTATTGTTCATTAATGAATCGTATTGGGTTTAACGGACCGTATTGGACATTAATGGACCGTATTGGGCCTTTAATGGATCGTATTGTTCATTAATGAATCATATTGGGCTTTAACGGACCGTATTGGACATTAATGGACCGTATTTGCTTTAATGGACTGTATTGGGCTTTAATGGATCGTATTATTGATTAATGAATCGTATTGGACTTTAATTGATCGTATTGGGCTTTAACGGACCATATTTGCTTTAATGGATCGTATTGGGCTTTAACGAATCGTATTGGACATTAATGGATCGTATTTGCTTTAATGGACCGTATTGGATCTTAATGGATCGTATGGTTCATTAATGAATCATATTGCACTTTAATGGACCGTATTTGCTTTAATAGACCATATTGGGCCTTAATGGATCGTATTGTTCATTAATGAATCGTATTGGGTTTAACGGACCGTATTGGACATTAATGGACCGTATTGGGCTTTAACGGATCGTGTTGGACATTAATGGATCATATTGGGATTTAATGGATCGTATTGGGATTTAATGGATCGTATATATAACAATAATAATAATATTAATTTTAGTGTTAATAACAATCAGATTTTAAATTTCATAATAATAATAATAATAATAAATTAAAAAGTAAATAATGTATTCAAAATACCGGCGGACTTTCCGCCGGAAAACGAAACTTTCAAAAAAATAGGCGCAACCGGTTGAATTTTAAAATTTTTAAAATTTCTTGAAAAATTTCCGGAAGAAAATTCGCCGGTAATTCAAATTTTTTTTTTAGTTTTTCTAGAAAATCAGGATAATTTAAAAAATATGAAATTATTATTTCCGGCGGAAATATCCGCCGGTAATCCGCCGGAAACCACGGGATATAAAAACTCATCTTCCCTCTTTTCACAGCCTCCACGCAAAAGAAAACCCTAAAC
>NC_037544.1:8528337-8532650 GCF_001531365.2 Cynara cardunculus var. scolymus
TAGAAATGGGTTGCCAATTGTTGGGTAAACGTTAGGACTTGTATTTTTAAACGAAATTGAGATATACTTTATGTTAGAAATGAGTTGCCAATTGTTGGGCAAACGTTAGGACTTGTATTTTTAAACGAAATTGAGGTCTATATTATGCTAGAAATGGGTTGTCAATTATTGGGCAAACGTTAGGACTTGTATTTATAAACGAAATAGAGATATAGTTTACGTTAGAAATGGGTTGCCAATTGTTTGGCAAACGTTAGGACTTGTATTTTTAAACAAAACTGAAATATACTTTATGTTAGAAATGGGTTGCGAATTGTTGGGCAAACGTTAGGACTTGTCACAGGGGAAGACAACATCGAAGTTGCCAACGATCGTCGCGACAACTGGCATGTTGATGAGAGTAGTGACGAAGAAGAGGAGTTCCAATACTCGGATAGTGACTCTGAAGACGAAGAACTTGACTTGTCTGATCACTCATCAGATGATCAGGCTTAATTTGTAAATTTTCTTCTTAGTAAACTTTGTGTAGTTGTTTTAAAATTTTATTATTTCCATTTTTAAATCTTAATTAGTAAACCATTGTTAGACATTTTCAATTGTATGAAATATTTACTGTATACTTGAATTATTGTTGTATGTTTTCTAACGTTACTTTGTAGAAAATCGATAATGCCGCGTACTCAGATTACTGGTCGAACTAGTGGCAGTACATCTACCCACGGTACGGGTAGAGGCTCTAGTACCGCTTCGGCACACCCAGAGGAGATTGAGTCTGGTCGTGGTAGTGCTGCTCCAGAGCCGCTTCCACAACAGCGGACAATTATTGGCATCCGTTGCAAAGAGTAAATACATTTACATCTTTTAATTGATAAAAATATATTTTTTGTATTGATGCTAATTCAATTCGTAATTATATAGTTTCAATGACACCAAAGTGATCTGTCGGATCACCAAGATCAACCGAGAGCTACTTGACGGCCCATGGACCAGTTGGGAAAAAATCCCAAAGGACATGAGACGCCGAATGTGGGAGCGGTTTCCAGGTTTGTGTTATATATTCAACTTATTATATTTTATGTATTTTTTTGAACCTAAGAATTGCCTAAACTTTTATGTACATGGCTATTATACTTGGGATCCGGCTTTGGACGCCCAAATGTTGGAGACATGAGAGAGAAAGTCGGCCAAGCCGTATAATGATAGCATGAGTGCCGCGAGGAAGAAAGTTGGGGAAAAAGCAAGGATGAAAGGGTATGCTCAGTACAATGAAACGGACCCCAACCGGGATATGAGTGTGTTGAAGCATTCCTGTAATGGCGGTGTAACCACGAGAGAGATGTAATGGCGGTGTAACCGCGAGAGAGATGTAATGACGGTGTAACCGCAAGAGAGAGATGTAATGGCGGTGTAACCGCGAGAGACATAAATAAGTTTATGTGTCTGAACAGGTTTGATTCTGAACTGATAGTTTGGAAAGTATGTTGTTTGTTTGAGATTTATACACTCACTAGACCTTTTTGGTCTAATGCTCAGTTGTTGGACTAACCTGTTTTGCAGGTCATCATACGTCGCAAGATAAAGGCAAGGGAAAAGTTTAGAATGAATGACTGACATTTAGTTATTCATAAATGTACTTTAAGAAAGTTTTTATTTTGTTAATCTGTATTATGTAAACGATGGAATATTTTGTGTTATGAGTATGATGATGTGGATTATCTGTACATAGAATATGTGGGTTATTACAGTTGGTATCAGAGCCTTAGTTTAAGGGATCTGGGTATTTGCGAAATACTTAGACTTAAACTAGAGGTGTTGAAAGTTATGATAATAGGTTTCACTAGGTCTATGAACATGGGAAATATGTTATAGCTGAACCTATTATGAGAAAGATAGATTATATATGATTGATATAATCTGAGTTGTGGATAGACATGATGATAAATGTGTTATTATGTTGTGATTATGAGAATAATCATGTGTGTTTAAATGTGACAGAAAAAGTTATATACTGAGAAATGGCAGATAATCCCAATCAATCAGAAAGGACCTCTACTGGTTATGGAAGAGGTCGGGGAAGAAGAAATGTAACACAAGGAGAGGACCCGAAAAATGTGATAACGATAGAAACACGAAATCGTAGTAGGGGTCGAGGAAGAGGTAGAGGTAGAGGAAGAGGTAGAGGTACTAGACAAGAACAGGAACCGTCGACTCAAGAAAGTTCAATGTCTGGTCATGGAAGAGGAAGGGCAAGGGGTGGACACAATGTTCCTGATCTCGGGTTTATTACCCAAGAAATGTTGGCAGTAGAGTTGGGAAAGTTCCAAGAAAGTTTGGTGAATTTGTTGGGGCGTACAACCCAAAATAATCCAGAAGTGGTAAGAAATTCTGAATATCAGGAGGAAGCCGGAGCTAGTACACCGGTAACTGGTACATCTGTACCCCCTTACTTCATCCTCAGTACAAAAAGGAGGAGATATCAAAATGTTTCTTGCTTGTAAACCTCCCAAGTTTTCTGGTGAGCGTGATCCTATTAAAGCTATGTGTTGGCTTAAGGAGATAGAGCTGAGTCTACAAATCAGTAAAAGTGCAGAAGAGGATAAAGTTATGTTTGCTGTGTCACGTCTGAGATCAAGTGCTTTGTACTGGTGGAAAGTCCTGTCCAGTTCAGATCCGAACATTTTGAAGACCATGATTTGGGAAGAATTTGTGGTTAAGTTTAAAATGCAGTATTGTCCTGAAGCTGCAGTATGAAAGTTGGAAGATGATTTTCTTCGTCTTGAGCAAGGAAACATATCAGTCCGCCAGTATACAGAAGTTTTCATAGAACAATTTAGGTTTGCTGAAGCCAATATAATATCTGAAAACAATAAAGTGAGAAAGTATATCTGGGGATTGGAGTCGAATCTTCGAAAATATGTGATATCCAGGAATCCGGTAACATTTCAAGCGGCAGTTGATGCAGCTGAAATACTGGAACAAGACATTAATCGGCAACCACAAGAAAAGGTTGGAGAGAAAAGAAAAGGGGAAACTACAGTAACTGATTTCCGTAGACCGAGGTTTATGGAAAATTTGAATTGACCAATCTCAAGGTTTGCGGATAAAGCATGTAATCGGTGTCATAAGATACATCAGGGAAATTGCAATACCGAATCTCGAGTATGCTTTAAATGTCAGGAACCAGGACATATAGCTCGAGACTGTCGGATGACGCGGAGGTGTTTTACCTGTAATTCATCTCAACATGTAAATGCTGATTGTCCACAAGCAAAGAGTCGAGGGTCTGATTTTGTTGGAGGTCGGGGATCTGGATATTCTGGGGGTCGAAGATATGGGTATGTGCCAACAGATCGTGGGCAAATGGATAATCGTGTTAATCCAAGTGGACGAGGAGGGATAAGACAGACAGGGTCTAATGCAAAAGGGAGAGCCTTTCAGATGACGAGAGGTGACGCGGAAGAGCACCCTGAAGTGGTAACAGGTACATTCCTTGTTAATTCAGTATGTGCCAAAGTTTTATTTGATTCGGGTGCAAATCGTTCTTTTGTGTCACTATCGTTTGTTAACCGCGCACATTTAAAATCTAAAGCGTTGAGTGAGGATCTAATTGTGGAAACAGCAAACGATAGTGAAGTTTCAATTAAGGAAAGGATAAATGAATGCTTTATAAATGTAGAAGGGTGTGAGGTGCCTATACAACTATTTCCTTTGCCTTTAAGGGAATTTGATACAATTATAGGCATGGATTGGTTAGCTGAAAACCAAGTCAATATAGTCTGTAATGAAAAGATGATTCATATAGACTTACCCGGAAAAAAAAGAGTTGTGATTTATGGAGATCGACGAGATCGTTACTCTAGCCTAATTTCAGTTTTAAAGGCTAGAAGTATGTACAAAAAGGATATGTTAGTTTTTTAGCATATGCTATAGATATGAAGAAAGAGAAGGGAAAGATGGAAGATATTCCAGTCATAAGGGAATTTTCTGAAGTATTTCCAGAGGATTTGATAAGTCTACCTCCAGACCGAATGATATAATTTAAGATTGAATTACTTCCTAGCGCAGCACCTGTTGCACGTGCACCATATAGATTAGCTCCTTCTGAATTAAAGGAGTTAATGTCGCAATTGAAAGAATTGTTGGATAAAGGTTTTACACCAAGTACTTCCCCGTGGGATGCGTCGATGCTTTTTGTGAAAAAGAAGGATGGATCAATGAGGATGTGCATTGATTACCGGGAGTTGAATAAACTGACAATCAAGAATAAGTATCCTTTCCCAAGAATTGATGATTTGTTTGATCAATTGGTTGGG
>NC_037544.1:8533251-8536057 GCF_001531365.2 Cynara cardunculus var. scolymus
AGTGCACCAATTCTATCTTTACAGATGGAATGGAAGATTTTGTAGTTTATAGTGACGCGTCAAAGATGGGTTTGGGTTTGGGTTGTGTACTAATGCAACGTGGAAAGGTAATAACTTATGCTTCTAGACAGTTAAAAGATCATGAAAGGCAGTATCCTACTCACGATATGGAATTGGCGGTAGTAGTGTTTGCTTTGAAGATATGGAGACATTATTTGTATGGAACGAAATGTCAAATCTTCACAGATCATAAGAGTTTACAACATTTGTTCCATCAGAAGGATCTGAATATGCGTCAGAGAAGATGGTTGGAATTGGTAAGTGATTATGATTGTGAAATTTTATATCATCCAGGAAAGGCAAACGTAGTGGCTGATGCGTTAAGTCGACAAGAGAAAAGTGGAACTATCAAAGCTATAGCTTTACGAGTTGAATTATTACCCAATATTCAAGAAGAGTTACGAGAATTTCAACATGAGGCAATGAAGAAGGATAAGATCAAACAGGAAAGATTGGGTGGATTAATATCTGATTTGGTGAAAGATGACAGAGAATTCTGGAAATTCCAGAACAGAATTTGGGTACCATGCTATGGTGATATCAGAAAACGTATTTTGGGTGAGGCTCATAAGTCACGTTTTGCAATACATTCAGGTACAAATAAAATGTATCGGGATTTGAAGCAACACTATTGGTGGCCAGGTATGAAGAAAGATATTGCTAAACATGTTGAGCAATGCCTGACATGCCTTCAGGTAAAGATTAAACACCAACGCTCTTATGGTAAATTGCAATCTTTAGAAATTTCGGTTTGGAAGTGGGATCATATCACAATGGATTTTATAACCAAATTACCGAGAACATCGAAAGGGTATGATGCTATATGGGTGATAGTAAATCGGTTATCTAAATCTGTACACTTCTTACCTATGAAAGAGTCATATTCGATGGAGAGATTGGCAAAATTATACATTGATGAAGTAGTGACACGACATGGTGTTCCTCTGTCAATTATTTCTGACAGGGATAGTCGGTTCACATCTATGTTTTGGAAGAGTTTCCAAAGATAAATGGGTTCTCAGATTAAGTTAAGTACATCTTATCACCCTTAGACTGATGGACAAAGTGAACGAACTATCCAAACTTTAGAAGATATGTTGAGAGCATGTGTCATTGATTTTGGAGGATCATGGGATAGTCATTTGGCTTTGGTGGAATTTGCGTACAACAATAGCTACCATTCAAGTATTCAAGCAGCACCTTTCGAGGTACTGTACGGACGAAAATGTCGAACTCCTTTGTGTTGGAATGAAATAGGTGAAAAACAGTTAGCTGGGCCTGAATTACTTTAGCAAACTGCAGATAAAATTGGAGTGATACGGGAACGGATGAAAATGGCACAAGATAGACAAAGAAGTTATGCAGATAAACGTCGGAAGCCGATTGAATTCCAAGAAGGTGATAGAGTGATGTTAAAGGTATCACCTTGGAAAGGAGTGGTACGTTTTGGAAAAAGAGGAAAATTAAGTCCAAGATATATTGGACCATTCACTATTATTGGAAGGGTTGGGGAAGTAGCCTACAAATTAGAACTTCCTTTGGAATTAGGTGGAATTCATGACACATTTCATGTGTCGAATTTAAGGAAGTGCCTAATAAGTCCTGATGTGGCAGTACCGTTACCTGAAATAAAGGTGGATGAAAAGTTATGCTTTGAAGAAACCCCTGAACAGATTACTGACTACAAGATGAAGAAACTACGAAATAAAGAGATTGGGTTAGTAAAGGTTCAGTGGCGTTATCGTAAGGGACAAAACGCCACCTGGGAATCAGAATCAGATATGCGGATGAAGTATCCTTACCTTTTTGTTTAAATGGAATTCCGGGACGAAATTATTTTAAGGAGGGAATGTTGTAATAATCGGGTTTCAAGTTTTGATTTAAGATTTTCTTTAACATATATATATATATATATGTGTATGTGTGTGTGTGTGTGTATGTGTGTGTGTATGTGTGTGTGTGTATGATTATGTGAAGATTTTGAGATGTGAATATTAAAAAAAAAAAAAGGGAGGTCGGCTGATTGTGCCACCCACCATTTTCCCCTAGTGCTATATATAGAAAGTCTGAGATAGATGAAGAGTTTTACACACTCTCTATATTTGGAAAGTTTTCTTGGTGAATCATACGGATTGGCAGAAAAAGAAGAAGAGAATTCAAAGCCTGGACATTTGATTTTTAAGGTGACTGTATTAAAGCTTCGAGTATAAATTGTTTGCATACAAATCAGTAGTTATTGGAACTGGTTATTATGATTTATTTTACATTATTGTGCGGATATTCCTTAAATCGTCCAAGTGTTGACCGGTTTATTCTTAAAACCGCTCAAGTGTTGTACGGACTCAACCCTAAACCGGTCAAGAGGTGACCGGATTTCATTTAAATCGGTCAAAGGTTGGGCAATGTATTGTCCGGATTGTTTTAAATCGGTTAAGTTGTGAGCGGGGTATTGTCCAGACTTGTTATCTAGACAAATATATTGACTTAATTCTAAGTGTTAACCGGACAAGCTTATACGAGGTGTTGTCCGGATTGTTGACCGGAGATAATGGTTACTTTTGATATTCTATGTTTGTCCGGATTTCATATCTGGACAAGGCTGACCGGACTTCAAATCCGGCTAATATGTTGAAATATTTTAGAGATGTAATGGCGGTGTAACCGCGAGAGAGAGATGTAACGGCGGTGTAACCGCGAGAGAGATGTAACGGCGGTGTAACCGCGAGAGAGAGATGTAACGGCGGTG
>NC_037544.1:8536406-8541114 GCF_001531365.2 Cynara cardunculus var. scolymus
TGACATTTAGTTATTCATAAATGTACTTTAAGAAAGTTTTTATTTTGTTAATCTGTATTATGTAAACGATGGAATATTTTGTGTTATGAGTATGATGATGTGGATTATCTGTACATAGAATATGTGGGTTATTACAATTCCCTCCCCCCCAGCTGGATATCTTCAGATGTGTGGGTCCAGATGGTCGATCGTTGGAACAATGATAATTGGAAGGCTGTTTCCGGTGTGGCGCGTGAGAACCGTTATAGTCAAGTTTCGCTACACACTGGTGGATCGATACCATTTTCGAAGCATGGTGCTCGTTTGGAAGAACCTAAAACCCATTACTTTAGTAGTTTGATTTTTATTATGTTATAATTGACACATGTTTTATTATTTGACCTTTATAAACACGAGCAAAAGATGGCGTGCCCCCGATCGTTGTGGAATTGTTCGATTACACACACAAGAAGAGGTCGAGTGGAGATGCCGCATCTACGGATTCGGGGGGGGGGGTACATGACCACAAAGTGTAGCCAAGTCATGGTAAGCATATCTGTCTATTATAATTGGGTTGCCATTTGTTGGGCATACATTATAATTTGTTAAGTTAGAAATTACGTGTATATATATATATATATATATATATATATATATATATATCATTTTTTAGTTTGAGTTGTCATTTATTGGGCAAACATTAAGATTGTTTAATTTAGATTTTAAGTATATATCATTATTTAGTATGGGTTGCCATTTGTTGGTCAAACGTTAGGATAGTTTAAGTTAGAAATTATTATATGTCATTATTTAGTTTGGGTTGTCATTTTTAATTGGGCAAACGTTAGGATTGTTTTGGAAATGTCCCATTTACAGCCGTTATGCTATCAAAATTGACTTGCAATCTTTTTTAAACTATATATAGGATGACTATTCAACTGGTCTCAGCCAAAGATATGGCGATGATCCCTCTACCTATCCCTTAGTTGATAAAGAGTTGTGGGAGCAAGTGGTTGGGGGAAGCAAGAAAGGCCGTTTATTTGGGTTTGGGTACAACCAAGATCCCAATTGTGTCTTGACCGGGAACTACACGGAAGGTGGTTCATCTTCAGAGGGTCGGGTATGTTCATCTTTTGCTTTGATGATGTTTATCGATTTAGTTTGTAGTTCATATTAAATATTATAACGTTTTATTTATTTTATAGGAAATTCAAACCTTAAAGACCCAATTTAGATCCTTAGAGGAACAACAACGAATGGAGGAGGAGCGACATCGATTGAAGGAGGAGCAACATGATAAAAAACTTCAAGATATGGCTGCTTTGGTTAGACAGCTCAGTCAATCTCAACAATTCCCCCCGTCACCACCATATTGAATATTGTCTTTTGGTTTGAAACAATTTTAGTTTTGTTTATAACAATTTAGTTTTTGTATGGTTTGAATAATTGTATTTTCACTTTAATGTATGAGATTTGGTTCTATTTCGCCTTTTTAGTTTCATTTTTAATATTGTACAGATTTACAGGTTTTAAATACATGTTTTAAATACAGGTTTTAAATATTATTTTTAAAATAAAAATAAAAAATATATATATATATATATATATTCTTTCCGGCGGAAATATCCGCCGGTATTTTTTAAAATTAAATATATATTCTTTTGGAAAAGATTAATATTTTTCCGGCGAGAAATGTTTCCGGCAGAATTTTCCGCCGGTAAATTAAATTGTTTTTTTTATAAATATTTAACCATTTTGTTAATTTAATCAAGATTTTATAAATAAACCGGTGAAGAATTTCCGGCGGCCGGGATCCACCGAAAAATGGTAAAATCCGTCGCTTTTTCCGTCGAAAAAAAACAATCACCGGCGCCACTTTTTCCGGCGGAAATATCCGCCGGAAAAAGTGTCCTTTTTGGTAGTGTTAAAACGCAACATTATTTGAATTTGTAGCCAACGTAATAAGAGCACACAGGTAGGCAACGAGCAATGAACAAAACAACCGTTTAATTATAATGAATTCTGAGCTTACAACTCGTGTTAAAGAAAAAGGCAGTAAATACAGAGAATGAATTTGTAATTACCATTAATCAAAATCTATTTAAATATAAATGAGTTACAAGTAGATACTAAAAGATATTCTAATTCTAATCTATCTCTAATATGTTTATCTATATCTATATCGCCGTATCTTTTAAACAATAGAACATTTATCCTATAAAAACATTATTTTTACATATATAATACTCATAAAATTACCAAATGCAAGAAAATTCGTTGGTAACTATTTGTCAAGTAATTATTAAAAAGAAATAAAAATACCGGAGGATAGTTTTATTTTATTATTTAATGAATTAATTAAATTAAATAATCAGTGTTCGAGTACCGAGTGACAATTCCGCAACTTATTTAAACAACCGATTAAATTAAGGGGGTTATCCAAATGCTTACTCGGTAAGTGATTATCTATATAAGTCAACACTATAATTTATTTTGATGACTAAGATTTTAGTACATCATAACGTATTGAATACAACAATTTACCGGGTAAGAGCTTACCAGAACAAGAGTCATAATCTTCATTTACCGGGTAAGACTTTTCATCTTTCTCATAGCTCTTACGTGGTAAGATTCTTGGCCCTTGTAATGTTCATCCGATAAGAAAATTTATTCGGTAAGCACTTACCAAGTAAGCGTTTAGTAAACGGCCCCTAAGTTATAATTACAAACTTTGTAATTAAATTGAAAAAAAGTTAAGTGGGGAATTGGATCCGTCGGTAATCCGTCAATAAAACGAATTACCAACAAGGCTTTTTACGACAGCATGATTCCGCCGAGGATACCGATAGATTTGATTTTTCTGTCGGTAATCCTCCTATTTTATAGTGACATATTGTACTCACCATGATTCTTCAAGCATGTAATCGTCGACCAGTTCTCGGCCTTGTAATTTTTCCCCATTTTGGATTCTCAAGTGAAATTATGGGCTTTACTTGTTTTACCGTTGATCATTACGATCCACATCCACTTCCATATATATCAATTAACATTTGGGGATTTGTTTGGAATGATTTTGTAGCAGTTAACATCTAGTTTGACTTACATGATTTGCTAGTCAAATTAGTATCATAGTTTTTACAACTACAATTTCCCATTATTCATTTATGTATACTTCAGGGTGTTAAACCACCTTCACAATCTCCATAGTTTTTACCWGTGTTTTCTCTATACAGTTTCGTTTAGCTAGTACTTGGCTTGAACATGGAGAAAAAGCGGAGACGCAAACGTTTAAAAGAACTTGACGCTACGTTCTGTGGCATTGATTCATCTTCGTAATCTCTTGGACGATTGCGTTTTCCTTCACTTGCATCWCTCACCTGATAAAACAACGTAATATGTAATATATAATATACAGCAACACGCGTATATAGTGCACATGAACATCAACATTGCAATGGCAGGCAGGCACAAGTAGAATCTTACAGTTTTAGCTTTTGTTGAATTATGTTTTCCATGTTGATCATCAACAGTTTCCTGACGGATAACTTCCTCTGCCATGTCAAGAACCAAACGTTGCATATGAGCTTATTGTCTTCATCAACCCCTATGAGAGACCTATCCAAGAGGTTCTGCATACCAACCTTGGAGTAGAAATTGCGTTGTTCTAGCATTTTCACTGCTTCACCTTTCTCTCTTCCGACAAAAGATGAAGCAATGGTGAGAAATAATTGCTGGTCATGACCATCCAACAACTTATACACCACCTCTAATGTTTTACGGTTTCGTTCATCTGGGCTTGCTTCCAGTTGCTCTAAAGCACTTTCCCATAGCTCTGAGTTCTTGCCAGACAGAGAAGAACCCAATAACTGAAGAGCTAAAGGTCGTCCTTCACAGCGTCGTACTACTCTTTCTGAAAGTTCCGAGTAGTCTTCCGTTGGATGGAATCTTGAAAAGGCGTGACAACAGAAAAGCCGAAGAGATTCATGATCATCAAGTTGCTTAATCCTAAAAGGCTTATGTCGTAGGTGACTTATTAGATGCTCATGAGATGTAGTTATCATGATTTTACTGCCTTTCTCAAACGATTTCCCAGCATTTAGCAAAAAGTTGACTTGTTCAATCTGATCAACATCGTCAAGAAGCAATAGAATTCTTTTTTGGCATTTAGCATCCTGAATCTTCGGTATACACCCTTGGTTGTCATCTACTACTTTCTGCTTTCCTTTTGCTGAAATGCCTGAACGAAGCTGAGTTTGTAAATCTAGTAAAACATCTTTTTGTTTGAAATCTTTTCCTACATCAAGCAAGCTGCAAGCTTCAAAATCACCAAAATTCAAGTAGTAAGCAACTTTGGCGATGGTAGATTTTCCCACTCCTCGCATCCCACTGATGACTCCAATCATGACACCTTCAGGATCTTTTAGCCACTGATCAATTGGTTTGACTCGAGATCCAATGCCCACTTTACATGAAGCTACATCTAAGCTCATTTGTTTCAATATGGTTCTTACTGATTCAATGATTTCCTCGATAAACGAGGATTCGTACCTAGAAATTGAAACACATCAATGGGACCTCACTTTTATTTACACAAAAACAGGAACAGTACTTCATCATCGTCCTTGCTAAGACAACAGATGGAAATCAGAAATCAGTTAGCAGCAAATAAACCTAAAACAACTTTTAGATGTTACTATATATATATGTATGTATATATATATATATGTAT
>NC_037544.1:8541349-8542606 GCF_001531365.2 Cynara cardunculus var. scolymus
TATATATATGTATGTATGTATATATATATATGTATGTATGTATATATATATATGTATGTATGTATATATATATATATGTATGTATATATATATATATATGTATGTATATATATATATGTATGTATATATATATATATATGTATGTATATATATATATGTATGTATATAGGGGGGGGGGTTTGGGAGGATAACGCAAGAAGTTAAACATTTTGATTGAAGACGAGAAGTTTCAATATCATATATGATTATACGTATTTAGGTGTGTTTAATCATATATGGTTAAGGGTCTTCTTTTGAATTACATTTTAATAGGTAAAATATTATGTAAATATTAGAAATTTAAATAAAACGATTAAATATCATAAGAATGTAAGGAACCAAGGTTAAAAGAAAATTCATATGTGAATCATTGAAAAAAGATCAATCTCAAGATGAATCATCTGTAATATCGATTCACACACACACACAAACACATATATATATATATATATATATATATATCTTCAAATGGACTTTTTTAAAAATCTTTTTCGAATGTGAATCATTTGTCTTTAACCCTCATTTCATACATTCATTCTCATGATATTTAACCTTATTTAAACCTATCCTAATTTAACTTGTGAAGCTTCTAAGTCATGTATATTATTATTCTTTCTTTGTATGCTTAGAGGATTATATATATCATCTTGTTATATAATAAGGATACAACACAAACCCTCTTCAAATTAAACGGAAGTATACAAATTAAAGAAAGAAGAAGAAAATAGGCAAAAACCTAGAACTCGTAATGTTTTCAACATCTTTTACGACCATTGGGACCAGGCACCACGCAGGAGCAGTTTAATTGTCTTTGCCATGGTCTTCACAATGGACGGGCTTTATTCGGTTAGAGTCCAACGTCTTATGGACGGTTTTTATAAAATACACCACAACAAAATAAAAAAAAATGTTTAAATCTTTCTTTTGTTGGAGAAACGAAGACTATAATGCCCCATCTAAACTAAAAATGCTTAAGCGATCGTCGATAATCATAAAGACGCTAATGTTACAAATTCAGCCCAATTAGATATTGAATAGCACATCCGAAAAAAATGTTAACACACACAACCAAATCAAGATCATAATATACAAGAAGAGGAGCCGAGTACATAAAGAAGGTTCGGAATACATACTCTTAGGAGTTCCCGTTGGTTGGTTAGTCACGAGCAACCTAGCTACCAGTGTATATATATATATGTAGAAATCTCCTCTCTCTTT
>NC_037544.1:8543691-8544793 GCF_001531365.2 Cynara cardunculus var. scolymus
GTTTTAACTATAAAACTGATACAAACTATTATCGTATTATACATCGAAAAAGAAAGCAAATGGCAACCTAACAACAATTTCTATCTTGGAGAACATTTTATGTTTTCAATACTACAATTAACAACGTAAACTTGTAATATGCGGAAGCATAATCATTTGGTAACTAATTAATTAATATTAAGTTCTTGAGTATTTTTTTATCAATGCATGATTATGGTTAAATTTCAAGGTTATAAATTAATGAAAAATAAAATGAACGTAATGGAATTAAATGAACTGCAATATTAAAACAAATTGTGATTCATTTTCTTTATCCCTTAAATTCGGTTTTAATTTTATTTATCTCTCAAATTCAATTATTTTTGGAATTAAATTCATTTCGGTTCGTGTACGAATTTTGGTTGTTCCAAAAAGCTTTACTAAAGTTAATAGATGAAACTTGAAAATGAATATGATAATTAAATTAATTTAAAGAGAGTTCATATTGTAAAATATTAATGGTTTTTGTTTGAAATTCATAATATTGTTTTATGTAGAACTTTGGTAGTTCCAATTTTTTTTAGCGAAATTCGCACATAAAACTAGAAAATGGATGAAAAAATTAAGGAAATTTAAACAAATCAAGTTAATAGATGACTAAAGAAAACTAAAAAAGGTGAAACAATTAGTAGTGGATGACCTTCCATCGCCTTTGTGCTTTTTCCTCACTTAAAAGTAACTAGAAAATGGATGAAAAAATTAAGGAAATTTAAACAAATCAAGTTAATAGATGAATATAGAAAACTTAAAAAGGTGAAACAATTAGTGGTGGATGGCCTTGGGGGTTTGAAGGGCCATCGCCTTTGTGCTTTTTCCTCACTTAAAAAGTAGGTTTTTACACTACAAAAATGCTGGGTATCAGCGAGGGAAAATTCCCTCGCTGATCCGTCGCTGAAAGGGGTGTGTCCGTCGGTGATCCGTCGCTGATACTCCGTCGGTCAAACAGTCGTAGGTAATGCTATCAGCGACGGATCAGCGACGGAAATCAGCGATGGATTTGCGACGGACACTTTCAGCGACGGATCAGATATATGGTTAAGGGTCTTCTTTTGAATTACATTTT
>NC_037544.1:8546297-8564433 GCF_001531365.2 Cynara cardunculus var. scolymus
CCTCAAACTCGGTGTTCCGATTGGCCCGATTGATCCTGGATTTCCTTTTCCAAGCCTCGGTATCTCAGACCTGTTAAAAACAGAGCACATATATAAGGCGAAAGGCGGTACACATGGCAGTTCGAAAAGCTCACAATAGAGATGCATACCGTGTCAATCATCTGTAGCCAAAACCTGTTTGGTATCTATACAGGATGGTGTAATCTAATCCGTGAGAAGTCCTCACCATCCCATTGTTGATCACCAGGATAGGCCTGCGCCACGGCCCAATCACGTGCAGAGCTCATCCAATCAGAGTACCTGTTGTGCATGGCTTTGGTCGAATCGAAAACTTACAGCCCTTCCTGGTGGTGGTCGGCGAAGGTGAAAACAGTGAAAACAGCGGCGACGGTGAGGAGGGCGGTGGTCGGCGACGGTGAAAACAGCGGTGACGGTGAGGAGGGCGGTGGTCGGCGACGGTGAGGAGGGCGTTGGTCGGCGACGGTGAAAACAGCGGCGACGGTGAGGAGGGCGGTGGTCAGCGACGGTGAGGACGGCGGTGGTCGGCGAAGGTGAGGACGGCGGTGGTCGGTATCTGTCTCTCTCTCGCGATCGCAGGTATCGCAGGTAACACAGGTATCTGTCTCTCTCTCTCGATCGCAGGTAACACACAAATGAAGAAGATGGAGGCGGCTCTTAGGTTAAAAGGTAACATATCAGCGACGGAAATATTCCGTCGCAAAAAATTAATATTAATTAATTATATTTTATTATTTAATTAGTAATTAGGTTTTTATTATTTAATTAATTAAATTACTTTTTTAGTTAATAACTATAAATATAATTAATCATTAAATTATGAAACCGAAAAAATCATATTAAGGCCCAATAAACCCAATAAAGTCCATTAAGGCCCAACTTTGACCGAATAAAGCCCATTAGACCCAATAAAACCGAATAAATCCCAATAAGACCCAATAACATCGAATGAAGACCATTAAGGCCCAATAAAACCGAATTAAGCCCATCAAGACCGAATGAAACCGAATCAAGCTCATAAAAATGAAAAAATATGAAAAATAGGAAAATCCCTCGCTGATCCCTCGCAGATCAGCGAGGGATCAGCGAGGGAATGAGTTTTTTGGGATTTCCCTCGCTGATCCCTCGCTGATCTGCGAGGGATCAGCGAGGGAATTGGCAAAAAGCATTTTCCCTTGTAGATCAGCGAGGGAATATGATTTTTGCAAATTTCATCGTTGATCCCTTGCAGATCAGCGAGGGATCAGCGAGGGAATTTGCAAAAATCATATTCCCTCGCTGATCCCTCGCTGATCTGTGAGGGATCAGTGAGGGAATTGTCTTATTATTTTTTTTTATCAGGGCTTAACCCATTTAACTGGGTTTTGTTCGGTTTTATGGGTTTTATTCGGTTTTATTTGGCCCAAATATAAACCCATTAAGGCCCAACCAAACCGAATAAAACCCATTAAGGCTCAAATAGAACCGAATAAAGCCCATTAAGGCCCAATAAAACCGAATAAATCTCATTTACGCCCAATAAAACCCAATAAAGCCTAATAAAACCGACTCGACGAGTATATAAACATCAATCCAATCGTGGTTACAACCACTACACATCTATATATATATCGTGTATACATGTGTATATATACATATAACAATTACAACATTGTGTATATATATATATATTTATATATATATATACTAGTTGTGTACCCGCGCAATGCGGCGGGATGTAAAATTTACATAAATGTAATCGAGCATACCAATTATGAATAAACATTTATATTTGAAATTGTCACACACTAAACATCATTGATTGTCATAGCAAAAGCTAAATTAAACGGGAAATTGTTTTCTCTTTTCAATTTAAAACTTTGAATGGCATAATTTCTGGATGAATATAAAGTTGATCAACAAATCAATTAGTTTTATATTCAATATGTTTCTTTGTTCCATATATTGGGTAAGAGTCTTCTCCGTGCTTGCAACGGTCACGTGGTAAGGTAAGTGAGTTGATAATCGTTTGGTAAACGGTCTCCTAAATCTAAAAAAGTACCTTCCATTTTTACTCTTTGATATAGGTTTCAAAGGCTATTAATCTTGAATGGAAGTTTTGTAATAGAAGCACCACCTTATTGACTGCAGGCTGATGTTACTCGGTTGCTGCATGTAACTGTTTTCCTAGCACCACCTTGGAAGTAAGCTAAATCAAGAACACAAACATTTGGATCGAAATTTAAATTGCATGTTAGAACTCACTTGAGGTTGGCGGTGGTTGAGCATCAACACCACCAGCCAAGTACATGAGGTTCTTTTGGAAAATGGCTTGCATATATTATTAAGTTTAGGCAAGACAACATAATAAAATGTTAAAATGAAAAAGACAGTTTCAAATGGTTTGTCGAATAGAAATGAGATCTGATTTGTACATAGCATTTTAATCTGTGTAAGCGATACATATTACTACCCAAAATCACGTCAACGATACCAAAAGTGTTTCACTTACAGACAACATTTTAGTAAACAGATTTTGGAAGATTTCTTTTTGGAACTATCACCCTGAGATAATCATCAGAGATCTGATGATAGAACCAAAACCAAAATCAGCAAGTACAGAACTAAAAACCATAATCATGACAAAGCATACAACAAACACACAGATCATCATTAACAGGATTCCTACTTCTTCTGCCAATATTTCATGGGTCTTTATTGCAGTTAGCCAAAAATCAGGGACACCCTTTTCTGGAAAAAAAAATTGAAAAATAATAAATTTGGTTCTTATGCACAGAAAAGAGAGGGGAAGCATATATGAAAAGCAGGGTTAAATTATATAGAAAGTATGTTAGGTGTCGTTTACCAAACGCTTATCCGGGTAAGCATTTACCAAATCACTTTATTTTACCGGATGAATATGACAAAGAATAAGAATCTTACCCGGTAAGAGCAAAGGTAGTAATCGAGAGTCTTACCCGGTAAGTGAGGAGGAGGACTCTTACCAAGGTTAGCGCTTACCGGGATAAATTATTGCACACAATGCATTTCAGTGAATAAAATCTTACCCGGTAAGTAAGCGATAGTGTTGAATTTTACCGGTAAGTGCTTACCAGGTAAGTGTTTAGGTAAACGACCCCTAATAGCATCACTATGTGTCTGGTCTGTCGCAGCTTCATCCTTCTCTCCAACTTCAACAACACCATTCACTATATCATATCTCTGTAGTTCCAAAACATAATAGTTTAGTATACACAATAGTATTTAGAGCAAATTCAACAACATCATTCACTTTATCATGTTCTGCCCATATTCAAGGCTGTTGCATCATACATACATTGGCTACAMTGTTAATAATAAAAGGAAGAATGACCAAAGATCATGTCCAAAGTCTTTGTCAGCAATTAATTAGGAAACCATTCTTATATATGGYAATAGTTCTATCTCTTTGTAGACAAGTATTTCTATCTCCTTTGTTCTCAACATCTTTTATTCCAAATTCCTATAGGCAGCTTGGGTAAAACATGRATATCCTCTCTATATAATTTTCAATCTACCAAAAACTTCTTGAACTCGTGAGCACTGATACGTCTTACAAACGATGTCTTGTGAGAGTGAGTTATAAAAATAAACCTTCTGATGTATATGTGTTAGATCTTGAAGTTCTACTATTACCCACATGCATCTTACTCCAGATGGATGGGAAGGGCAAGGTAGGCAAGCATTCAGAAACACATACAAACTTAGCTTTTTATGCCTTGTTTAGCYAGTTAAAAATGAAAAAGTGTTTTGTGACAAAACATTTAAGGTTTGAAAAGCATTTCTTCCCTACTGTTCGTTTTCTTTATGACAATATTATTCAAGTGTCAATTAACTTAGGGTTTGTTTACTTAATTGTTTACCCGGTAAGCACTTACCGATAGGAGTCAACACTATGATTTATTTTAATGCGTAAGATCTTAATATATCAAAACATATTGAATGCAACAATTTAGTGGGTAAGAGTCGTCATCATCACTTACCGGGTAAGACTCTCCATCATTCTCATTGCCCTTACCCGGTAAGATTCTTGACCCTCCTTATGTTCATCCGATGAGGAAATTTATCCGGTAAGTACTTATCAAGTAAGTGTTTAGTAAACGACCCCTTAGATCTGTTTGTACTTTTCAAAACTGCCTATTACTTCTTCGGTTCTCTTATTCATTTTCACAGTTCACCAATCTTCTTCCCCTCCCATTGTAAGATGTGGCACTTGGAAGTGACATCATGAGAAATGGGATGCTAAAAAGGTAAATTTTCTGAAAATTTCATTAGGCAAGCAAGTAGCCCGCATAGTCAAACAAACTAAAGATCCCACGAATAAATGATTTTGCTGACCTATATCCCTCCCCATCCCATTAATTTTAAAAAAGAACATCCTACAAATGCAGCATGCAATGTAAACACAGTAACAGGACAATGACCATATGTCAATCCGACAATGACCAGACATAAGAAAACTCGTATACCTTTGAATACAATGGCTCGTACAGTTTCTGGTATTTCAATTCCAATGTTGCTCTTTCTACAAATGATAAAACATCATAAGCCTTTAGACATTTGCAATTGATAAAACACTTCCACTCTATGTTTCTAACATAGAGTGGAAGTGTTGTTTTTTACCTAAGGAACTTTTTACATTTGGAACAAAAAGATGAAAGCTCAATATGTCCAGAACTTGACACTCCATGTCCGGTACCTGATAAGTAAAAGGTAGTCGTTAGCCTTTAGACTTACACAATTTGGTTTTCAGAATGCTCAATATCTCTTGCCTCATTTACAAGACCTACCTAAGCTTATATTGTCATATGCTAGAAGTATTAAAGTAAATCTATAGTAGTAGCAGTAAGTGAATGTACCTCTTGTCTAGTGTAGGTGCTGTCCGTGATGAAACAGAAGTCCTCAACACATGGAGAACTAATTTTTCCGTACTTCCTTAAATAATCAGATAGATATACCACTAGATTCTAGGAAGATAAAAAAAAATACTCAAATCAACTGTATAATGAATAAAGTTTTCCTAGGGGTTCCGTCACCTTTTTCCAAAAATACCAACTGTATAATAAGATGGACGCAAGTGAAAGTGGAGGGAATATATAGAGGGGACAATGTTATTGGAACACACACAAAACATATTTTGATGATTTCAGGAATCTTTTAACTTTTAAGTAGACATAAGTGAAATATCAATGTAGAAGCCATTTTCAATGAAAATAACTTAACTAAAAAACCACCAAAATCATGCATTGTACTTCAAACGACATTGGAAATCTGTTTGTAAAATTGAGATGTTTTTCTTAACYAAAATCCGGCTCCATCAAAAGGAGAATTAAGAATCCAAAGATTTGATGTACCAGTTGAAAAATATTATGAAAGCCTTTATCCGGTTCGTTTATCTTTCTTTTCTAGTTTATTGTTTTTGAAATTCTAATGAATATATTGTGTCTGTTACGGAGATATAAACTGCATCTATGTATAACATCCATCTGATCAGACAAACAGACTCATAAAAAATAGAATTGAAAGAGAATAATACCTTATTGCAGCCAGGAACAAGTTCTTGAAGCAATTTCATTCTCTCGCTGATCCTTTCTCTCCGAACCTAAATGGAATGGATGAAATCAAACCCCTATGAATTTGATCATTCTAAAAAGTCTGTAATGGAAATGGACAATACTTGTTTATACCATTTCTGCAAGGCTGTGACTGTTTGTAGTCTGACCTCTTTTGGTTCTCATATGAATGTAGTTGTTGTCTTTAGTAGGACCTCCTCCTCCACTATCAATAGAATTCTCTTTTGCTTGTTTTTCCATTTGATTCCCCCTTCAATTGGCTTCAATTCTCTGTTTCTTTTCATCATTTCTTTCTTCTCTTTTACCATTCTACAACCAATCAAGAACCAACAAACTTGTCAAAACACATTCAAAAAAATTTAAATTTCTGCAATRAAATARMGGGATACATACAGTAATGGGGTTGAATTGAGGATGAGGGGATTTTCTTTTGTCTCTGCTATTAGGTGATGAAGAACCCCACATTCAGGATTAAGGTTACCAAAGGGATTCACCTTTTATGAGAAACTGYCACTTCCAAAAGACCCAACTTTTATGAGAACATTTGGAGCAATGAGAGTTGTCTTGGGAAGATAATCTTCTCAGAGGAGTGTGAATGTAGCACTGTTAACTTGTACATGAGGCATAAATTATTGTTTTTAAGACTTTATGCATAAAGAAGTAGCATCATCTTATGCATTGAAGATTGTTTTTGAGACATTTATCAAATCTGATTTATAAGATTATATAGATATAGATAAGCTCAAAGAAAGCTACCCAAAAAGTTGCCAAACATGGCCTTGATCTATCATTTTACGGACTTATCATTTTTCTTGTATGGAATACGGTGTAATTAATTTACGTTTTCACTTTCCAACCTATGAAAATATAACAAATTTGTTGAACCGAATACATACGGCTGAAACAGGACTGATACTTAATACCTAAATGGCTGATTTCTTACATTTATACATTCTTCATTTGTGTTGATATCCATATATTTAATGAGACTGAAGGCAAAAATGCCATTAAATTACCCAATAGACCTAAGATCAGAATATGTTCTTATCATTAATGAATCGAAACCCAGTAAGAAAAAAAGGAATATTTGACATCGACCCAGTTACGACTGCAGCACAATTATGATTGTTCATCAACAAAAGTCGAAATGGTTTTACCTTCAACAAGAAATTACAAAAACCCTACCTAATGTGTGTCTTATCTTCAATGAATCGAAACCCTGCAAAAAAATGAGAGAAATAGATTACCTCCTCTGTTTGAAGTTTGTTGAGGATGACATACGCTAATGGATTGAAAATATAGATGAAATATATATGCATCTCTGTTGGAACCGATGAAATCGAATTTGGGTTTGGGATTTCATCAAAGTCTGTTTTCATCAAAGTCTGTTGGTGATGAAATCGATTTGGGTTTAGGGATAGGAGAGAGTTTTGAGATGAGATCGATTTTGGGGGAATTTGGGTTAGCGATTTCATCACAATCTGTTGGCGATGGTTTAGGGATAGGAGAGATTTGATAAATCGAATTTGGGTTAGGGATTTCATCAAAGTCTRTTATACGGATTTAGGGAGATTGGCGATGGTTTAGGGATAGGAGAGATTTTGAGATGAAATCGAATTTGGGTTAGGGATTTCACCAAAATCGGTTGGATTAGGTTCAGGGATGATAGTATGCTTTAGTAGGTTGTACTTAAAGCAATAGAAGTTGTTTTTAAGAGTTTAAGAGATTAAGAGTTTAAGAGTTTTAGCCAAATGCATTATAAGATAGTATAGATATAACACGGGGCGACGGGTATATATATTTATAACACATGCATATATGTGCATATAATACAAATCGCGGTTAGCAACCACAACATATGTATATATATATATATATATACAAACAACACATATGCATACATGCATACATACGACATCGACATATAAAAATATGTACATATAACACATATACATACATACGTACGACATCGACGTATATATATATATATATACAAACAACACATATACATACATACATACTTATTTTCTTGAATTTTATGTGTTATATTTTTATATTTATGTATCGTATATATATATATATATATATATATATATGCATGTGTTNNTATATATATATATATATATGCATGCATGTGTTATTATAAGTATATATACCCGTTATATATATATATATATGCATGCATGTGTTATTATAAGTATATATACCCGTTAGCCCGTGTTATATACATATATGTTTACACGACGTTGTATGTGTTATATATATATACCCGTCGGTCAATTATATATACACGATGTGTACTAGTTGCTAACCACGATTGGATGGATGAATATATGTTTAAACGTATGTGTATATGTGAATGTATATCATTTTCCCTCACGACGGGTATATATATACTTATAACACATGCATATATCGCGGTTAGCAACCACAATATATATATATATATATATATATATACACACACACACACAAAAACAACACATGACATGCATACATACGATATCAACACATAAAAATGAGAAAATAGGAAAAATAGAAAAATCCCTCGCTGATCCCTCGCAAATCAGCGAGGGATCAGCGAGGGATTTTGCAGAAAAACTTCCCTCACAAATTAGCGAGAGATCAGCGAGGGAATGATTTTTTTGGTAATTTCCCTCGCAGATCAGCGAGGGAACAGCGAGGGAATGAGTTTTTTGGGATTTCCCTCGCTGATCAGCGAGGGAAATTTTCCCTCGCAGATCAGCGAGGGATCAGCGAGGGAATGAGTTTTTTGGGATTTCCCTCGCTAATCTTTCGCTGATCTGCGAGGGAAAATTTCCCTTGCTGATATTCGTCGTTGATACATGGTTTTCTAGTAGTGTTAGTGTTTACATATCATAATTTTTTTTTTCATCTAAGATTAGTATTTAATTGAATGAACATTTTTTTATTTCATAATGTGTTTATGAATTACATTTTAGATGCATTTTTTGTTTCCAAAAACGCCAAAAAAATCCTAGTTGTAAAACAAATATATGGTAATACACCATAAATTCTAGCTTTAGATGAAAAAGTCCTCACAATTTTATGGGTTCTCAAATGATTAATTTCTCTCCCTCTCTCACACACACACACATATATATATATATATATATATATTTATATATATATATATATATATATATATAATCGGGTACAAATGAGAACAACACATATTTTAGAGAATAAGAAAATTGTCGAATCATATATATGTGATTTTATACTAACATCACGTACAAAATTACATGTGATTCAAACGACTTTGCCTCATGACCTGAAGACGCAGCCAAAGTCGCACGCACCTTCTTTTGACCGTTCATGTAAAATCATATGATTTTTCACGTACTTTGTCCGTTTTCGTATTCTCTTAATAGTTAGTATTCTCGTTTGATCCCCCCTCTCATTCTCTCCCTCTCCCTCTCTCTCTCTCTCTCTATATATATATATATATATATATATATATATATATATGGTTGGGTTCAAGTGAGAAACATAGCTAAGTTGAGAAGCGTAAGAATGAATCTTCACCCTTAGATTAAGACGAGATGCACCAAGATGCACTGGATCAATCCCCGTATCAAGCATGATTCATGAGTGAGTTTTAGATTAAAATGATCAATGGTCAAGATCCCTTCTTATGCTTCTCACATTAACTCTCTTTCACACACGACTATTCTCCTATATATATATATATATACACACACACACACACGAAGAATTGTGTGAGAATATGAGTTAAGATGAGAAGTGTAAGAAGGGATTTAGATCACCCATGAATTGCGTTTTAGAAGAGCATCTATCTTGACGAACGAATATTAACGATGTTGAACAAGCACATTTTCTTAACGAGTGAACATGAACATAAAAATCTCGTTTGTTTACCGTTCATGTTCGTTCGTTTCGTTTATAGTGTGTTTTTGTGTTTTTTTAAATCATATATGTCTATTACATTGAAGCAAACTATACTCGTTTATATGACACATTTATAAAATTTAGGTTCGGCTCCCTCGTTTAAAAAGCTTGTGTTCCGTCTCTGGAAACAATGATTTTTGTTTAAAGTTCATTAGGCTATTTTTCATAATGGTAAATGAACGAGATAGTTAAGAAATGTGATAATTATGTGAATGAAATAATTAAGAAATATAATAATTAAGTGAATCAGATAATTAATTAAGGAATGCAATCGCAATATACAAAAAAGAAAAGCAGAGAATACCCCATTTAGCACAATTTGCACTAATTATACGTTTAACAAAAACAGCGCCTATTATTGCCCTATATGTTACATGATTTAGATCCAAATTAACCATCCATTTGAATTTCATCCATATCCATGATCGGGATTCCCGATCTTTTTAGTTATCTGAAGAAATTAAAGAAAACAGGAAGAAGATGGAGTTGAATATGTAGATTGAAATTTTGAGAAATGTTGACATGTTTTGGCAATGGTTTATTACCCTATAATGCATTGGAAGATCTTGACAGAAATTAGGAAGCAAACCATTACCATCTTTGAGGAGTAGCAAGGAAGTTTGAACAACAATGAGAAAGATGATTTGTTCCAACCAACGAAGAACAAGAATTAGATTGGTGGGACGATTAAGGAGAAAGTAAGTGGGTTTACCTGTTTATCGTCTAGGCGATCTTTTTTTCACTTAATATACCCTTCAATGTATCTCATTATCATATGTATTAGTGTAGGTGTGCACATTGTGGTAACATCTTATTAGTAAAGACTGTGATAATTCCAGGCATCACTTTGCGCACAAATACGAGACACTTTTGAAACCTATTGTGTGATGTGTTTCTAGATTAAGTTGAAAACATAAACTATTTGTATCATCCATTTGGGTACTTAAGCCATAATCTATCTATATATATATATATATTAAAGGAGAAACCACTAAATATGATGTGGCTTCTGCTAAAAGCTAGAAACTCTTATTATTATTTTGCTCCTTTATCCTTCTTTAAGCTTTTGTTGTTCTAATTTTCCACTTTAATTTCTCATCAACATTGATTATTAATTTATTTTTGCATTTAACGCCGTTCCCTTCGTTTTCCCTAACTCCACCATCTCCCAATCGTTTCATTTTTCATGAGTTTATGGTTCTCTCCATATATCAAATCGAATTCTCCATCAAAATGGAATTAACAATCTTCATGTTTTAGTATAGTTTGTATGTGTTATGTTGTTTCACTTTTGTAGAATTTCCTTCCGACCTATCTGTACCGTTGTTCATCATACATAAATTTTCTAAGTAACATCATCATGAATTTGTAAAACTTTTTAGTTTCTATTTCTTTTATGTTTAAATTCTTTATGTCTTTCATCTTAAATTGAATGCCCTATCAAAATGGTATTAACGACTTTCATGTTTTATCGAGTTTATATGTGTTTTATTTTTTGTCTTTTATAGAATTGTTTTCCAGCTGATCAGTACCATTGTTTATCCTACATATATTTTCTAAGTAACATCATCTTCGTAGTGGCTCCCTTCCATGCCTCATTTCATAGGGAACCTCAAAGTGACTCTTCCTTGCTCAAGTTTCCGTTGACTTTTAGTTTTCATTTGTTTTATGTTTAAATTCTTTACGTTTTTCATCTTAAATCAGATGCTCCATCAAAATGGAATTAACATCTTTCATTTGTCTATCAAGTTTGTATGTGTTTTATTGTTTCTCTTTTGTAAAATTTATTTCCGCCACATCAGTACCGTTGTTCATTCTACATAAATTTTCTAGGTAACATCCTCATGAGTGTGTCAAACCTTTTAGTTTCCATTTGTTTTATGTTTAAATTGTTTCTCATCCTTCCTCCACTAAATCATTTATAAGCTACAATAAAATGCTCCATCAAAATGGAATTTACAACTAACATGTTTTATTAATTTTGTAAGTATTTTGTTGTTTTTCTTTTATAGAATTTTTTTCCGGCCCACACCATTGTTCATCCTGCATAAATCTTATAGGTAACATTTATGTTTAATTTTATACTTTTTTGTGAGTTATATGTTGTTGATATGTGTATATGTGTGTGTTTCTTTCTGATCAGTACTAATGTTTTTTCTTCATAAAGAGTTTCCATACAACTTTTTATATCTTGTGTGTATTATATAGTGTTGTTAACAGGTTTTTGGTTTTTTATTCGAATATTTATTTACAATCGTTACCTTTGTCTTTTTCTCTCTTATACTTTCTAATTGATATTTACAATGGTATCATAATTGTTCTTTTTCCGTCAAAATTCTTAAATAATTTTTATGCTTGCATGTATTGTATGTGTGTATATAATAATAAATTGATTATGATAAGGAACAACCACATCCAATGATGTGACACAGTGGTGTAGTACAAATTGTGGCTATGAATTTTCTCAAAATTTTGATTTTCTAAAATGTTTAATATGTAAATGACTTCTCCACCTTTAAATGAAATATGTGTGTTTCATTATTAGACTGGGTTTTTTGTGGTTTCTCATTCATGGGTTTAACCTATGACTGTTTATTTGCTCCTTCCTTTAAATCCTTTTTAATACTCAAACCCTTGAAATTCACTTGGTATGGATGAAAATGAGGCAAAAGGCACTTGAGGAATAGACATGGAAGAAGTTCATTGAGAAGTAGGCATATCAAAGAATTCAAAATTAGTAAGAAGAATACCTTCAATCACAAACATTCTGAACATGCACGTAGTCATAATCTTCTCCAAGAAAAGTGGGCCAACAAGTTCATGTAATCTTTTTGTTATGTATTCTTCCAATGTGATTGATTAAAGTTGTTGACATGTATATAAGGGAGTATGCAAGTAAATGTCATAATGTTATATTTTTTTGTTTAACTCCGAGTATAGAATGAGAGATTTTAACAATAAATATCACTCTCTGTGGAATTTTCTGCCTACTTTTTTCATCATATGTTGAATTAATTATTTGAGTTTTTTAAACATGGAATTGCTTTCTACTATGAAGTTATAATCTGATTATTGAAGTTGTAGAATTATGATAAATTGAGCATTTTATTACGATTATAGAGTTATCCTACTAATGGATTGTAGCTATCATTATTTATGATTATGTTGCCCTCATATATTAATGTATAGTGATCTCTCAGGTGCATGCGAAAAATCTAAATGTGCACAAATTACAGTCCAAGCCAAAGACCTTTGCAAGAGAAGAAATGATATTTGATGTTATTATTCTTAGTTACTTTTGTATATCATATTTATATTTGAAGATAAAATCATTCAATTTCATGACTTTGGTTGTTTATCCTTTGGAAGGAGGGGATTTGATCTTTATCGAATGGGGAAAATGAGAATATTAGTTGTTAGAAAAAAGGGACACCGTAGCATTTTTGTATGTATATTTAAGGATGAACCGCCAACATTAAGGTTTTTCCAAGTATCAGAATCCCAATATGTAGTAAACATTGAAGTAATTAAATTATTCATCTTATTTTGTAACAACCAAATTTTGTTATTAATGATGTATATAAACGAGTACATTAGAAAAAATGTAAGCAAATTGTAGAAATATACACAATACTATATACAAAACTGGGTAATAATACCGCATTTGTGTGGTGCATTTAAATATTTTATGGAAATATGTGTAGGGTATAAATTGATATATTTATGACAGAAAAATCTCCATTATACATCTTATTATTATAATCAATAGTCTCACTTTTTTTTTATTATCATTTTGAGCCAATTACAAAGTTTGATATAAGGAATATTTGATAGATAAAAATTATTATTTAAGTATATATATTTTAAAAAACTAACGGACGATGATGAGATGATTTCATATAAAATATAATATATTTTCTTATTAGTTTAATATATAATATTTGATCATCGACCCATTTAACTTCAATATTTTCTAAAGAATTTATCGTCACCGTGCAACGTGCGGTGCCGAACACTAGTTTTTATAATGCTAATATGTTTTCCTACTATCATGTTTTAAGTGTCTCTCTCTCTCTCTCTCTCTATATATATATATATATATATATATATACATACACACACATATGGTATTAACTTTGTGAACAAATCACAAACATTCATCTTGAAAATCAATCGATTATATTTATCATGACATTTATTAAATAACTAAGGAGGCGTTTGGTTCGCAAAATATTTTTGGATGTAATGGAATCTGTTAAAAGAATTTGACTTTAAAGTAATTGGAATAGAATTTTGTCAGGTTTAACCATATGTTTGATTGACAGACATTAAAATGGAATCTATTAAGAAATTAAAATATGTCTGTTTGGTTCACAGAGAATTCGAATGAAATATTGATAAATGACCAAAATGTCATTTTTGAAAATTTTAAATTTTTAAAACCAAAAATACTTTAACAAAATAATTATTTAATGTGTAAAACAATATAAAATATACAACCCAAATATAACCATAAACCAAACGATGTAACTAAACCAATATTAAAATTGTCTCAAATAGCTAATTCTTTATCATGTGAAATAGCTAATCCGGTGGTGGTCAGTGGTGGTTCAGATCGGCGGTGTTCGACCATGGTTCAGATCGACGATGGTTCAGATCGGTGGTGGTCTACGATGGTGCAGATCTGTGGTGGTCCAAATGGCGGTGATCGGTAGTGGTTCGGATCGGTCATGGTCCGTGGTGGTTCAGATTGATAGTGGTCCACGGTGGTTCAGATTGGTGATGATCCACGGCGGTTAGGCAGTGGTCGATAGTAGTTTAAATCTATGGTGGTCCGTGGTGGTTTAGTTGGCGGTGATCGGAGGTGGTTTAGATCGGCGGTACTTCAGATCGGGGGTGGTTCAGATTGTTGGTTGTTCAGATGGTGGTCGGCGGTGGTTCAGATCGGCGATGGCTGATTGGTAATTCAAATCTGTAGTAGTCGTCGGTTATCGATGGTGGTTCAAATCGGTGGTGGTTTGTGGTGGTTCATATGGTGATGATCGATGGTGGTTCAGATCGACAAGTGGTTCAGATTGGTGGTGGTTCAAATTAACGGTGGTCGGCAGTGTGTGACACTCCATCCCATTTTTGCATAAAACTCACATATTTCATATAACATGAAATACAAATAATATACATTGGTCCCAAATACAATAATCTCATTACTATTAAAAGTAGCTACAAACTTTTTCTCACAAAGTACATGAYWTGAAATACGACTTTACAAGTTCATGTATAAATTCAGCTTCCACAAAATCCATGTTCATCATAAACACAGATGTAAAGTTATAACACTTCAATTTACATCTTCCATTCCCTTTACCTTCTTGATGTAGCCGACCCATAATGCACATTTTTTAAAACAAAATGAGGTGTAGACCATAAGGTCTCTTGAGTAATACCTTGATAGCTATAACAAGGTGAAAAATCACCAAAACACTTTTAGAAAGTCAATCTTTGAAAAGACAATATGTAAATAACATTTATTGCATAAAATCTCATTTTATTGCATCATATAGATGAGACAACCAATTCCTCGCATCACAAGAATGATATAACTCATTTCATCGCATCAAACAACTATGATAACACATTTTGTCAGACTACAAGGATGCGATCACCCATCTTGTCGTATCAAACAGATGCGATAACACAACTCATTGCACTAAACAGATGCGATAAACCTCACTTGTCACACCACACTAATGCGAGAAATATATTTATCGCACCAAGCTTATGCGATAAACACAATTCCTCGCATCATAGAGATGTGATAACCCATTTCCTCGCATCACACTGATGTGATATAATCAATCTCATCGCATCAATAGATGCGATAACATTAACACATATAATCAAAATATCATCCTTCACAAATTCATTGAGTATGCCACCTTTATCCCAATATACATCTCTCCTGATTAAGCCACCTTTATTTCAAAATATACACATCTCCTGATTATGCCACCCTTATTTCAAAATATACACCTCTCCGAATTATGTCACCCTTATATAAAAATATACACCTCTCCTTATTATGTCACCCTTATTCCAGTTAGTTGATAATAATATATCAGAACCCAAGTTATGCTAACATATAACAAACAGTTAAGTCTAAAGATATCAAATTTCAAAAACCCAGAAGAAGGTTCCTTACCAAAAGGGTTTTAAATAATGCTTTGAAAAAGAAAAAAAAAACTCATCTTGAATTCACAAATAGATGGAAGACTTTAAACCAACAATAAAAATCAGATAAGAACACTTAATTTCTTCTTCATCTTCTTTTGTGTTGCTGAACACTTAATTTCTTCTTCCTCTTCTTTTGTGTTGCTTGAACCCAGGGACCAAGAAAAATAACACACCAACTATTCTTACTCTTCTCTCAAATAGCAATTAAAAGTAAAAGAAGAATAGAAAATAACATATATATATATATATATATATATATATATATATATATATATATAGAGGGAAGATCAAATGTTAACCAACAATTTTGTGTTAACTTTGAAACCCCTCTCAACCAATCAAATTCATTCATTATTGTAGGTTGATGTCTTGTTAACTTTTTACTTCCAAGGGTATTTTAGTAATTTGGTTACATATGTAACCCCCAAACGATTAATGGGGGGTTACAAGAAATCATATCCTAAAAAATAATCATTCATTTAATTAATATATTTCTTGTTAGTATTCATCATCCATGTTCATTATTGTATGAGGTTACAAAAAATCATATCCCAAAAAATAATCATTCATTTAAGTAATATCTTTCTATTTAGTATTCATCTTCTATGTTCACCATTGTATGAGTTTTAAATCACATAAGAAACACGGTAGTAATGATATTCGGCGTCGATCAAGCTAATATGATAAACGTAAAGGAAAAGAAATCGACAACATCGCGGAGATTACAATGGTTTTTGAAGACAATCCGAGTTCGAGGTCGGGAAATCATGAAATCAACCAAACCGAATGTCTTGGTAATAGATTTTTATTTCTTTTAGATTTATATTGATCGAAAGTACGTTCATTACGATGTGTTGTGTTTTTTATTGTTCATCTCATATTATTTATATGATATTCTGTCACCATGGTGCATTTTCATCTCACGTATAAAAATCG
Organism: Cynara cardunculus var. scolymus; assembly: GCF_001531365.2. Taxonomy (NCBI): domain Eukaryota; kingdom Viridiplantae; phylum Streptophyta; class Magnoliopsida; order Asterales; family Asteraceae; genus Cynara; species Cynara cardunculus. Next base: position 8,563,007 of record NC_037544.1, read on the forward strand.
TTAAATACGAGTGGTCAACTAATTATAAAATGCATTTATGTTTATATCTTGTTCACGTAAAGGAAAAGAAATCAACAACACCGCGGAGATTACAATGGTTTATGAAGACAATCCGAGTTCGAGGTCGGGAAATCATGAAATCAACCAAACCGAATGTCTTGGTAATAGATTTTTAATTTTTTTAGATTCATATTGATCGAAAGTACGTTCATTACGATGTGTTGTGTTTTTTATTGTTAATCTCATATTATTTCTATGATATTTCTATCACAATGGTGCATTTTCATCTCACGTATAAAAATCGTTAACTACGAGTGGTCAACGAATTATAAAATGCATTTATGTTTATATCTTGTTCACGTAAAGGAAAAGAAATCGACAACACCGTGGAGATTGCAATGGTTTATGAAGACAACCCGAGTTCGAGGTTGGGAAATCATGAAATCAACCAAACCAAATGTCTTGGTAATAGATTTTTAATTTTTTTAGATTTATATTGATCGATAGTACGTTCACTTACGACGTGTTGTGTTTTTTTTTGTTCATCTCACATTATTTTCTATGATATTCTCTCACCATGGTGCATTTTAATCTAACGTATAACAATCGTTAATTACGAGTGATTAACTAATTATATAATGCATGTATGTTTATATCGTGTACACGTAAAGGAAAAGAAATCAACAACACCGCGGAAATCATGAAATCAACCAAACCGAATGTCTTGGTAATAGATTTTTATTTTTTTTAGATTCATATTGTTTGAAAGTATGTTCATTACAATGTGTTGTCTTTTTTATTGTTCATGTTTCTGTATATATATATATATATATATATATATATACGGTCCTTGTTCATGGTTAACATTCGTTCATTTGGTAATGTCAACATACATGTTTATATACATGGCTATTGTTCACGTTCATGATTTGTGCATGTGCATGTACATAGATTCGGTGTTCTTGTTCACGTTCATGTTCACGATGTGTTGTGTTTTTTTTTCATCTCATATTATTTTCTATGATATTCTCTCACCATGGTGCATTTTAATCTAACGTATAGAAATCGTTAATTACGATTGGTTAACTAATTATATAATACATGTATGTTCACATCTTGTTCCCGTAAAGTAAAAGAAATCGACAACACCGCGGAGATTACAATGGTTTATGAAGACAATCCGAGTTCGAGGTCGGGAAGCAGGGCCGGCCCTGGGCATAGGCCAAAGGGGCGACGGCCCAGGGCATCAAAAGTGGAGAGGGCATCAAAAAATTTTAAGCCCAATATATGTATTAGGTTCAGTTTGGGCCAAATTTTTTTTATTACCGTTAGTCCATATCCATCATCGAATTTCACGATTCATCCTCATTCCTCAATCGCTATCGCTCGCTCTCGCCTCTCGCTCCCGCCCTCGCTCTCGCTCTCGC